>NW_006800171.1:190057-326693 GCF_000485575.1 Poecilia formosa | reverse complement strand
ACACACACACACACACACACACACACACACACACACACACACACACACATGCAGACAGAACCTGACACACTCATTCGCCAAGAGCATACCATAACATGCCAGTAAGTCCAACCAAGTCTCAACAAAGACGTCTTTTTGTAACCTTAGAGTTAATTTCCTGTTTAATTTAGCAGGAAATCAACTCTGGCGTGACTAAAACAAAGCTTCAATACATCCAAAATAGCAAGAAAAACAGAAAAAGTGCGATGTGTGCCGTTATTCGTGTGAATCGTTGGCGATACCTCCTTCTTCCTCTGCCTCCCCTTCACCTGAAACCAAATTGAAACAGATAACTGAGATATTGTGGCTACAAAAATCAAACGGGCGAGAAATGTTTTGGAATAACTGAGGCTCAAAGTTAAGAACCAGGAAAAGACACAGGACAGAGCACTGATAAACTCAAGTACTGAGTTCATTCTCTGTGCTGCCAAAAGGGAAAGTTTCCATCATCAGCCACATTCTTTAATTAAACTCTGGGTGTTTCTTTAGAGAGACAAGTCTTGATAAGTGCTGGTGTCTTGCCAGACAAAAGGACTGTGACCTCTAAAACGACGACCTGTCAAATCAAAATGCCACAACTCAAATGTTGTTTATGTATCTTAAAGAAACAAAAGAAGTTTTCAAAAAGTCTTTTTGTCACAGTTTTTTTTTTAAATTTTTTTAACACTGCAGGCCGAGTAGTTTTAAAGAATTACTCGCACACATTTGTTGACTTGTCATCTACTAGACTGTTAATCATAAAACAGTAGAGATTGAAAAGTTTTTGGCTCTTAATTCTTGGTGACCAGGTGGTTTTTCTGACATGGTAATTTTGATTAAAATGACTAACTTGGTTATTCGCCTGGGGCACGCTTAACAATCATCCGCAGCCAAACTAAACATATTCTCAAATGACCCATGCAGAAGCCCCATAGGAAGTTTTTTTATTTAACGTTCAAGGTGCAGATCAGGCATAAAGATGAGGCACATTTTCCGTATCACGCCTCTCCTTTCACTGTAAGACAGGCATGAGCCAAACGTTAATGCCAAAGATGCGACTATGACTAATGTTCAAGAGCCTCGGGGCTGGGAGGGGAGGGAGGCCTGCAGATGACTCTGCCGTGGCCGTGTCTGGTTTGGCTAAGTAAACACGTCCGTGTGACTTCTCAAGAAACCTGCAGAATGTTGCGCACTGAGGTTATCGTCCCGCCCGTTGTGGCGATTGGTCGTGAATACTCATCACCACTTAAGACGGTCCATTAAATACAAATACAACAGGAAAACGATCTGCTGCTTGGTCCATCACAAGCAGAGACAATCCTTACGAAATACCAATAAAAGAGGCGCTCACCTTGTTCTCCATCGCCCTCCTCTGCAGGTTCATCTCCCTCTTGCACCGCGTCTGTTGGCACACCGAGAGAGTCGTAATGTTATGCCGGTGAAAAACCTTTTTGCAGCGGTAGGGTGTTTTACTGAGCCGTTGGCTCGTTTGAACTATCGTTTTGCAGCTTCTCAGATGTCCTTGGTGGACAAGACAGGATGAAAAGACATCAGAGGAGATCATAAAACTCTTCACCTTTAGAAAAAAGAGGATTTAAATTTAAATACCATTATTTAAATATAAATATCATTATTTTGACATTTAGCAACAATAAATAATTCTGTTAATCCTAAGTTGACCAGGAACAGACACTCTTTGGTCAGGTTTAATTTCAGACAGAGAGGGAAAATAAGGTCCTATTTATATGTTGTATACAAAATATCTGGTTTCAGCTGTGATCGCCTTTAAACCTTAAGCGAATCAGATCCAATATTTATTGGATCACAGCAGTATAACATACCGTTTTCGTTTCTTTATAAATGCAACTTTTCCTTTTCTGATTGCTGTACATTAATTGAATAGTGGGATATTAGAAAGTAGGATCATCTTAGATAGTTTGTTTCTCTTTAATCTTAGACATTTTATTTATGTTTTAGTAAATTCTTTCCCGTAAACTGATCCTACTTGACCTTCACCAGCCATTTCAATATTTGCTTTTAGTCAAGGAAGTTTGTCTGGGTATTGTGCTCACAGTAGTACCTTCCTCCTCCTCTGCCTCCTGCCCTTCTACTTCTTGCTCCCCTGCAGTGGAAAACACAAGTCTAGTTATAACTGTGTGAACATCTGCAGCCTTCCCTCACGGTTACTTCAGGAAAAACGCAGATGATGATGCTGCATGTGGTCAAAGCTGATGACAGGTATGGCACCGAACATTAAACTGATGGGTACAGGTAGTGCATTGTCTGTGGTTAGGGCGCCACACCCAGCCTGCAGACAATAAATGAAAACTGATTCATACCACTGAGCCACGAGGACACAGAGCTTTTCTAAGTTCACTGAATCACTCATTGGTGACCCTGTTGCTCCCCACACCTAATGCCAGGAGTCATTTTGGCATGTGTGGTCCTGCACCCGTGCCGCTGCCGCCATGCTTGTGCAGGCACTTCAGGTTCCCGAGCAGCTGCACGATTTTATATCACACTGCGGCCCAGGCAGAATCTGTCAAACGTTGGTTTTTGGTGCATGCATGAAGCAGCTTATATCTCCGTGTCGCTGTTTGGAACAAATTATTTGGCAGCTGCATGACGACGCTATCACTTTGTTATTAAAGAACTTTGGTGCTGTTTGTTAATGCAAATCTTATATACTTATGAGAGGTCAGTGGAAATAATTCTATTAGCACCAGAGCTTTTCACATGTTGCCACTGATATTTTGATTATTTAGCTTTTATTTTGAATTATAAGTGCTTGAGGCCGAAAATATTGTTTATTTATTTTTTTAGATTAGAAACTTGATTTTGCCCTCTGGTCTTTTCACTCTAATCATTATTAAACCCCACTGCAGAATGCTATGAGTAACAAAGTAATATATAAAAACTATAAAAAAATTAATTAATTAATTAATTAATTAAATAATTAAAAGATCTGCCTGAAGATGAGAGGTTCATCGATCAGTGTCACTTTAAAACAAATAAAGATGAGCGACTCATTGGCAGCCTAACATAAATAACTTAGTGTTGTTTTAAGCCTTTGTAATGGATGTAATGTAAAACAGAAACAATGTTTCTCAGGAATAACAATGTTTTCATTCCACCTGTTGCCCTGGTAACAGTCTTGTCCCCTTTAGAAACATACACAGAGTATTCAGCAAAAAAAGTTTAGCGTCAACACTCGTCAGTGCCATGGCTCAAAAGCTGGAAGTACCTTCAATGGCCTCTTCTTCTTCTTCTTCTTCTTCTTCTTCTTAAAATTAATGAGGTTTAGGAAATTTGACAGACAGCGAAGGAGAAAGATAAACACAGAGCAATGCAATAATATATAGTGCAACTACTCTACTTGGACTAGTGCCACTGATGCTATTAGTGAGTCAAAAAGTAAAAGACAGTCATTGTGCAACATAAAGACACTTAAAATAAAATTAACCACAGCAGTGAGAGTAAAGCTGTAAGTTTTAGTGCACAGACAAAGCTGTTCGTCCTCTGACCTTTTTAAGACATGCGGCTAATGTGAAGATTTACAGTAGGCTAAATGTGAAATACAGTAACAGTAGGCTGATACAATAGGCCTGCAGGATTAGTTTAAGAAAACATTGCTCTGCACAATGTGGGTTCTGTTTAGACAGCAGAGCCGATCTTTCTGAAACATCATTGTGCCTCGTGATTCATGAGTTCTTACCTTCCACCTGCCTGCGGAAAAACAAACAAAGTTAACTTTTAACAGGATGGGTGACGACAATCCATCATTCTTTTCAGAAACTTTTAGCTGTAATGACAACAAATGCTAAGAAAAAAAACAAAAAAAAAACCCTCTGCGTTTGTGACGCTAAGTCGTGTGGGTGCAGCCGGGGGGAGACGTGTTCGGTTTGGCTCAGAAGTAATTCCAGACACAACAGAGAACAGGCTTCAACCTACTCGTACTCCTCCACCACTTCCTCGTTGTCCGACATGGTCGGGCACGTTCAGGTGAACCTGAACATCAAATTGCAGATTCGGTTAATTCACCCGAAGGTCATGAGGCCAGGAGGAAAAAAAAACAACAAAAAACTTTTCACTCTGCTTTACGGGGGTCTTACCTGAGCAGGCAATAAGATGAAAAAGAAAGAAAAAAAGGCTCAAGGTGCAGCTCCTAACCTTTACTGAGAGCTGAGTGTCACTGAGGGCGAGACAGAGGACTATAATGAGGGGAAGAAGTTTTAGGACGCCCCTGTTGTGTTATTAATAACTTTGTAGATAGCACATACTCGTCCTGTAACTCCAAAAAAGGCTTCTGGGAGCACCGGCTGTGGCTTTAACGTGCCAAAACGGTCCAGATAAAACCATATCTGCACACACTCTCCGACTCTCACACACACACACACGCACACACACACCCACACACACACACTTAAGTTTAAATAGCGCCCTGCCACTAACAAAGCACACAGGCATTCGGCGCTTATCTACATTCCAGGTCTGTCCAGATACAGGCGTCTGTTTTTGTTCAAGTCGGAGGACACAGCAGCAGACACTTGCTGTAGGAAAACATTTTATTTCTTAGACAGGCAGAATTGGTCCACAAGTCCAAATATAAGATAAGACGAAATTCTTTAAATTACAACTTCTGCATTCAATAAACATCATTAGCCTGAAGACCTCCCCCAGTTTAAAGTGCTTGATAAATGAATTAAAAGTAAGGCAAACAGCTGCGAAATTTCAACAAGTGGTGATGCTCTCATGTCGCCACATTTGCTTTCGACTTACATCTTTGCTTGTTACAAGTCAGTCAAGCATGTTCATTTTATTTTTAGAATGCAAAACAAGTCGTACACAAAAGAAGCAATGCAAATTGTAAGGTAAAAGCCTAATAAGCGGAAAAGAAGGATCCTTCTAGGCGAGGCCGTTTTATTTCTCCCTCTTGTGTGCTTCAGCAGTGAAAAAAGTAAAATAAAATAAAACAAAATAAAGAAGCCAAAAGGTCAGCCGTTGACATCCGAGACTTCTTCTCCCCTGTGAATACAAACATTCAGTCAGACTTTTGAAGAAATTAATATTGTAACCCTGCTTGTAATTTGGCATTTTTTGTGTTTAATTCTTTTGAAGTCAGGAGGCAGTTTAAGTAGTTACCGTTCACTTCTGGTGTTTTCCAGAACTGATTTTTGAGGCACTTTCCTCCCCTCGGTTCTCAAAGAGGCTCCTCTTGCTGCTGATGTCCACATTTCTCAGGTCCTACAAAGAGACGGTGGACGAAGGGTCAGACAGACAGAAAAAAACAGAAGCGTACGATTTCGTGCACAGACGTGTGGAGAGATTAGGACACCTTGTGTATTTTCACACATTTAGACATATCGATATGAATTTTAACTTTTTATGAGGAATTCAAGTAAGATTTTTTTTTTAAAAAGTGCTTCAGAAGTAAGATGGTAGCAGCTTAAGAGTCATTTACCTGGATTTCTCCTCTGCTGGATATTCTATACTATTCTATTCTAGTCAGTAAAAAGAAAAAGGAAGATAAAACAATCCTTCCACTTAAATATCCAAGAGTGAAAACCATTTAAAAGAGATTTACTCTGAAAGCAGACCATAAGATGCAAAACAATGCCTAATGTCAAATCATAAAAAATTGCCACATAATTCACGTACAATCAGAAAGTGACTGCATACGTTTTTTTAATGAGAAATCTCCTAAAAAAAAACGTTTTAAGTTTAAAGAGTAACACAAGTTTACATTTTTATTCAAGGTGCAAATAAATAATTTTATTGCCAGGGTAAGTAACCTGCAAAACTGGACACCAATATCAGAATATTTCTTGAAAAAAGAAATTGTTTTTTCTTGTTAGTTTTTTATATAGAGCTTTATATGTGTCTATTAAGGAATTACAGCATCCCTTTAACAACTGAGCCACTCAAAAAGCTTCAGTATTTGACACGGAAAGGAGTATAACACCAGGAGTTGTAATCTGAGCTATATTTTTTATTTGGTCCAAACCTCCTGCTGTTTCTCACTGAACAGTTTCCAACCAGAACAAACCTGAAAACCGGAACGGGAGCCGCAGAAACTAGACGCTACACAACCTGACTCTAGAGTGCTGCTGCCCTCTGGCTTTCACAGAGGGCATACATAAACATTTCACTTTGTTTCACTTCAGAGACAGTATGAATGAAGAGACACACTTACAAGGCTGAGTGGAGACCCTAGCTGATTGGTCTTATTGAGCCAGGTGTTGATGCGATCTGACATTCCTGATGTGAAGCTTCTAAATTCCTGATAAATAAATAAATAAATAAATAAATATACAGTATAATTTTTTTTTTTATATGAGCACACTGGCAGATATGACAAAAAAAAAAAGTGAGGAATTGTATAGTAGAGAAACAAATGAATGTACACTTCTGGAAACTCCAGGGCTGGTGGGGCTCTGTGCCTGCTGATCCTTCTCAAACAACCCTCTTTTCCTTGAGACTTCTTCCAGCAGGAACAGGGTCCGCTGGGTCACATCCGGGGAGCGTGGCACATCAGATTTCTGGAGGCATACAAGTAGCAGGAAAAAAAAAATAAAATAAAATAAAAACCCGACAGAAATATTAATAGCTATTCGTCGTAGACAACTGAGTAGACGCTGAGAGTCAAGAGGCCTCTGTTGTAAAAGGTTTTAAATCTGTCCTCTATTTTAACCTGAGTAGGGAGTAAAAGTAATGAGACACAGACATGTAATCACTGAGGTAACACTTTATTTGACGGGTTGTGACATGACACAGTCAGTAAATACTGAGACACTTTTAATACAAGTCTTAATGTGACTTTGCATTAAAAGTGTCATTATTTAGTGAATGACACTTCATGACAAGAGTCGTAAATATTTATGAAGACTCCTTCACCTTCATGTCATCTTAATGCACACACCGTCAAAGGGTTACCGCTCAAAGGTTCACAAACCCATTAAGGAAAGTTTTAATAGGTTTGTGCAAATTACCAAAATGAGTCAGTGTGTTTTGTAATGTATAAGACAGTGAAGTTCACTTTATTGTCCCAAACAGTGAAAAGTGATCTATTTAAGGAAACGCAGCTGGTTATACTGAGGGGCTGACTGTAGCACCAGTTGATAGCATCATGCTGGGACTTCACACTTGACATGCATATGATCACAGTGGGAAGGAAAACCCACTTTTAATAGGAAGGAACCTCCTACAGAATATGGTTTAGTGTGAGCCTCTGTCTGCATTGATGAACCAGGGCTTTGAATCAGCAGAAATGACACACAAAAACCACAAAAGGACTTGTCCAGGAGTACTTCCTATACTTAAAAATAAGCAACAAGTTTAGTATTATGTGCTGAGAACCGCTGGATGTCTTTAGATTAACACAAATGATAGGATCTATGCTCATTTCACACATGCACAGAAATCTGAACAGCAGTGAATCCAGTTCATGGGCTTTTCCACGTCCACCTTTGTCCTGACTTTGTCTCCATTGGACTTCAAATGTAAGCTGGACATGTTTCAAAGATACTGTTTTCAACGTCATCGTCCAAAAACAAATACCGCAAGCTGCAGCCTGAATCATCCGCAGCAGCTCAAACTCTGTTCATGGCAATATTTCATTGTGAACGATTTTTGTGCTCCACTTTTTCAACATGGACAAAAACTGCTAACACCGAAACTGTTCCAAATATTAGCTGATCTTTCCAAATGCACTACAAGTCTACAATTAAAAAAAAAGAAAAAAGCTCAAAAACTGAGTGTTTGTATTACTGTCAGTATGTGAGGGTGGAAGGTCTGACCTGTGCTGCCTGAGCAAGCCGCTCCATCTTCTCCTTGATGGATCTGGACGAGACCCTCTGCCTAGAGCTGAACATACACAACAGATGAATCCACTTCTTCACCAAAAACTGCAATGCTTAAAATAATAACTAGAAATATATAGAAAAAGTTAAGAAATAATAAAAAAAAAAAACTTACTTTCTCTGGAAAGATCCCTTATCCTCATCTTCGTTATGGTCCTAGTCCAAACCCAAACAGGAAATACATTGAAGTATTATAAGCAAAGACACCAGTTCATTTCATTCAGCTGGCACTGACGTGTCTCTGTTAAGTGTGCAGAGTTAGCTCCTTCACATTAAGCTGATTGACATAGAGTGAAAATATTTGGTAAATTTCATCACTTCAAAATGAAGTTAACTTACTGTCTTTGCTTCAAACTTCTTCGAGACCATCCGGACGCTGGCACTACGGGAAAACAAACAAATCGTCAATCAAAAACCTAGAAACAGATGAAAAATTGCAACAATACTGACGGGGTTGGATCCTAACCTCCTCTGGAGCGGCGCGCTCTCCTCTTCCTTCTTTTTCATCATCTACGTTAAGACAAGCCCGAGTGAGGATCTGTGTGTCCGGCAGCACTTACTCTGAATGTCTGAATGCCAGTGTTCTACACATTCATCTGCTCTCTTGTGATGTGCTTGGATTTTTAACAAAGCAGGCAGTCAGCTTGTAAATATTGCTTTAGATATATCAACATGAGGCCAAAGCTTTGAGCTGCACAAGCAAATTCTGCCGAGCCGATAGACGAGCAAGCTGATGTAAGATTAACAGTCAAATTGGCAGAGGTCAGTGTTGGCATTTAAAGGGAAGAACGTGTGCATTCATACATGCATGTGTGTGTGTGTGTGTGCATGTGTGTGTGTGTATGTGTGTGTGTGTGTGTGTTTACCCTGAAAGATATGGTCCTGGAGCTCTGTCTGACAAAGGCAGGTTTGGCTGCCTGTTCAAGTTTTCCAGTGGCGGAAGAAGAGTCGTTGGAGCTGACCTGAACGAAAACACAGATGAGCCTCTTCCTACATCTAGTCAGAGTTTAGATGAGCCGCAGATGTGTGTGTTTGTTAACTTTCTGCAGGTCAAGCTCTGTGGTTTCACAGCTTTTACTCTTCAACCAGCAGGGGGTGCTGTTTCTTTACTTGAACTGGTGGGCTGTGAGTTAAATTCAGTTTGGTTCGGTTTAAATAACATTAAACCGAACTGAATGCCAATATACGGTAAATATCAAGTCATGCTGCTCTACAAAGAAAGCATTTCACCTGGTGAGCACTTTGCAATTCATTTGACAAGCAAAACAGGAAGTTGAGATAAAGCTGTAAATTATGCCGCATGTCTGTATATTTGAGTGTGCACAGTGGACTACCTCCTGTGCATGTCCATTCTGAATGGGGCTTTGAGATCCATGGGAGGATGTACTCTGGCAGGGCGAGGGGCACGGATCCCGGGGGGACAAAGGCATTGACGGAGAACCAGGGCTCATGGGTGTTGTGCGGCCCGACGGAGCGTTGTCAAGGGAAATGGACACAGAGCTGCAACAGCAGAAACACGCAGGAACTTTAAGATTAATCTTATAAAACTAAAAAAAAAAACTTTACAAACAGACTTATTTTCTTCCTCTCTTCCATAAAGACGAGATTAATGGAGTGCATGACTAATATTTGCCCTTTGCACACAATGTCCCTCCTGAGATGTGGATCTGTGCACATCCTCTCGAGTAACAGTAGGCAATAAGTCACACAAAAATGTCTTAGCGTTATTAGAGTGAAGAGGACTGAAAAAACACAAGCATCATGTTTTTTTTTTTGTTTTGTTTTTTTTGCTAAAGCTGAAAATCATACTTTCTTGCCCATTTTTTATTATGACTTACTTTGTTTTGGTCTTCAACATCAAATTCTATCAGAATTGAAATTTATGATTGCAAAGTATCAAAACTGGGCATGCAAGTCCAAGGGTTAATAAATAGCCATTAATTAAATATGTATATCTCATTAATAGCTACATGTTAATAAACATAAAATGCCATTATTAACCTGACAAACTTGCGCTCTGGGTTGGAGGCTGGTTTGGGTTTATGTGCAGGCTCTCTGCTGGATGACTCTCCATTTTCATGCTACCAAACAAATACAAAGAAAATACAGTAAACATAATTAGTCAGAGCACATTGAATGTTTTCAATGCTTTTGTACGTATGTACCTGTAACACACCTTACATTACATAACACAGTATGGTTATGTCCTAATTTGCAGTTGTACTGTAAGACTGTATGTGTAAGACCAGATAAGGTTCAAATTATGACTTTAAACACCTCTTATCTGGGTGTTAGAGATGTTTTGCATGGTCAGTTGCTTCACAGAAAGACTGCAATTCCAGTAACTGCACAGCAGTATATTCAATGTTTAACTCTAACCCTTTTTGCATTTTACCATTTTGCAATAGTCATATTTTAAATGCTGTGTGTCCAAGAAAATTTTAACTATCTACAAAACTATGTATAGCTTTTTTTTGCACTATGGCCAACATAAGTCAGTTGACTAAAAGCTTTGGCTGCACATTGTCCCAAAACACAGTTTATACATTAAATGAATTACATCTTAATATTAGATTCAATTCTAGGTGATATAAATGTGGAACACCAACATTACACATGATATAAATTTGGCTCTACTTTAACACTATGCACCTTTTACAGATCTAATTGACTCAAATGCACACACAGACACACACACACACACACACACACACTCCCACACACACAAAAAAAACATGTTGAAGACTGTTGCAGCCATATGCAACCAACCTAGCTTAATCTCAAAATAGCTCAATGAACTGCAGCCATATTTTAAGACAAAGGCGACACTTGGGCTCAGCTGGTCCGAGACAGTGATCAGTATCCAACATGCTGAGACTCTGTTGCTGTAGAACTTAAGAAATGATTTACACAACTTTCCCTCTGCGTGGGGTAAGATGCCGGCAACACTGCAGCGTTGTAGTTGTCAGAACTTTGTGAAGTATAAATAGGACAGCTGGGAGTCAAGGTTTCGTCAGACGTCAAATTCGTCAAATTAGTCAGACGTATTTCTGACTAATTTGACTAAGGAGTTATCTGTCAGATGTCCAAATGGAACCATTTCACAACAACCATTTGTCCAAAAGAAAACTATAATATAAAATGTCCATCCCAGAAGTCAGAAGCAATATTCTAAATGACAGAGGAACATAACACTTGGGTCCCAGATGTTAGCTACGTGGTATACACTGTTTATAACCGCAACAAAAAAGTGCTTGCTGCAAAAAAAAAAAATAAATAAAAAAGAAAGAAACAGTGAAGATCTTAAAATTCAAGTATTGTCTGGCTTTTTGTGTCCCTCGATACTTCCAATATATGTCAACTTGCTATTTTGCCCCCTTTCATTTTCTTATGAACTTATGAAGTTTACCAGCAGATTGAGGGAAGGGCAGATTATTAGCTCTAGAATCTAATTAAAACCTCCCTTTGGCATTGATCTCAACCCTCTCAGCCGGATTATCAGAAAAAGAGAGATAACACAAGGCTGCAGAGATAAAGTGAAACAATCACAAATCACAAATCACCTCAAACATTAAACTGTAAGCCAAAAGAGAACAATGCATCGAATCAACCTAACCAGGATATACAGCAAACAAGGCTGTAAGGAAGTCAGCAATAACCGAGTCTTTTGCTCCAAATAAAAGCTTCTGAAAATCCGAGCTGAAAGGGAAGAGCAAAGTCCAAGTCACCAGTGCAAACCCTCTGCCAATCATCAGATAGCCTGTTGCAATCATAGCCTGACCAAAGGATGAGATATAGGTAATTCATATCAAGACAAGGAAGCGTCTCGTAATGTGTAATATAAGGCCAGCACCCGGAGACACAATGATAAAAGGAAGAAGGTCGACCAAGGGCATTCAGCCATCAGAGCCACCATGTACATCTGTATGACACCCGCTGCTGATGAAGTGCTGCATAAACATATCCATATAAAGGAGAGGAAGGAGCCATCTTCAAAGCATAAGGTCCTGTGTACCACCAGCTAATTGAGAAAGTGTCTGATTTAAAGAAGCACTGCCAATGGCTAGAGGGGGGCAGGATGAAGACACTGGCCATGGCATCTCTGGAACAGGAGCACCAAGCAGCAGATGCTGGAGGTCTCCCACACTGGACGAGACCTCGTGCGAGCGGTTTAGTCATTTCCTGTTTAAGTTTAGTACAGTTGAAGCTTTGTCAGCATTCAATGCCTTTTGTTTCCAGGTGTTTCCATCTCTTTTTATTAGGACTTAACTATAACTCAAGTAAGCCTTAGCTGCTTCCTTTTCTTCCTTTTACTTAACCTTTATGCTGTAATCCCTCACATTCTGCATTAAGAAAACATTAACAGAACTATGTATGAGGTCATCATAACGACATAATTATTCTCTTCGTCGCTACCTGGCTAAAAAAAAACCTGATTCATTTTAGGACTGACTTATCCTTAAAAAAAAAAAACTTTTTTCTTTGGGTGTTCACCTTTTTAAACACTTCCAACTCGTGTGTACAGTTGTTGTTTCTGTGCTTGTTTGGCCACCGTAATGTTCTTGTGCAACTCAAGACAGGGAAACTGAAGAATGTGCACTGCATTAACCCCACCCACTTTCTCTGGCTGAGAGATAACCACTGGATGATAAAAAATGTAGCGTGTATGTGGACTTTTGCATAAAAACTGTTACCACACACACACTCAGGGGAAGGACACTCAGATTCGCACTGTTCCCTCATATGTTGAAAGACGGTGCAGAAACAGACACTAATTCACATGAACGTCTTCCAATATGGTTGAATTTAAAGCAAGAAGTCTTTTTACTTACTTGTGTTTTTGTACTGTTAGTTCTTGCACTGCTGTTGCCGCTGCTGGTGGGACTGTAAGAAGACGTTTTAGTCGGCGGTTGTGGTTTGTACACATTGCCCTTGTCCTCATCCAACTCCCCAAGAAGGACCACCCTTGCTTCTTCTTCTCCTCCGCCTTCCTTTGAATCACCCTCCTCTTCCTCTTTCTGCCGCCTTAATGCCTCCACTTGCCTCATCCTCCTTTTTTCATCACGCGTCCGCAGCATCTCTACAAAGTCCAGCTGTATCTGCTCAACACTGAGAAAAAAAACATCACACGCACCTTTATGATTGGAGGGCTTCTAGAGAGAGCACTGAAAAGATCTGTAGGCTCGCTGTCCGGTCAGGTTTCTATGACAAAGGGCTGTTTAGTCGTTTCTCTCTCTTTGAAGACTGCTTGAGCTCCAGATACTTAGTTGCTAGTGTGCTTGGAAGCTTTTCATACATTACAAGTGTGTTTTAAAAGTATGCTGATAACAATCCAGAAAGGCAAACTTTAAGTACCCTAGTCACTCCAGTCAATCCTAAGATTAGGAAAGGGATCCGAACCCCTTTAAATATACATATTTTTCTCTTTTTTTTTGTGCAGCTCAGCTATATATTCATGAATAAAACAAAGTGTCAAGTCAACCTGCTGAGGCCTTGAGAAGCCTCAGTGGAAGACTCGGTCCCAGAGGGGCCTCCACTTGTTGGTGGCGTTCTGGGCGAGGGGCTGGAGTCCCCATCTTGGTTGGGCGTGCTGCTGCTCTTCACCCTCCTCCTCTTCTCTCTCTCCACTTCCTCCTCATCCTCCATTGTCCACTGACGAGCAAGGCTGAATGAGGATGCACACGAGAGAAATAGTTTCCAAGTATTAAACTGATTACGAGACAAAGAGACACTTGGTTTGAAAGCATATGGAGAAATTGTTGCCAAAGCCGATCTATCTGTTTTGGTTTCATGAACAGTAGAGATAATAGTAGAAATAACCGTTACACAGAACCTGTTCCGCTTGTTCAGGCTTCACAGTTCTCTGGGGAAATTTATCAACAACTTCAGTCTAAGTGACAAAGCAAAGCATAACTCACCACGAGGGACAAGTTCCTGCAATTCAAATGCAAATAAGGATTTTCTAACGACTTAAAACAGTAAAACATGGAAATGATTAATCATTAAAAAAAAAAAAGAAAAAAAAAGTTGTCCCGAGATGATCTAGTAGCCAAGATCCAGTCTTCGTGTTCAGAGTGAAGCCAAAAGCTTTATATTAAAATGAAAGCGTGTAAAGTGTCACTGACACTTCACAACAACAGGTGTCAGTGTCCCGTTGGCAGAAAAGCCAGAGTTAATCTTACCTGGACAGAGCCGACCAGTTTTTCCGACTGATGGACATGTTGGAAGAAAATTATAAGAATATTCCAGTTCACTTGCAGAAGGTGAAGTCAGCAGGCAAACTCTCTGACAGAGCGAGTAAAATTAGAGTCGGTGAGGCACAAAGCAGTCCACCTTTAGCCAGGTGCAGCTCATGGAGGCATCACATGACCACAGAGGTGAGCCTTCGACAGAGAGGGGAGGAGGGGAGTCTCTCCTCTCCTTTTATGGTGAAAGTGTGGCTATGTCATGCTTTCTCATTATTGTCAGTATTATTATTATTACTAATAATAATAATTACTACTGATAATAAACATGTATAAGACTTCAGGTATATCGCTTACACCAAGTTAACTACAAGGCTTTTGTTAGATTTTGACAGAGTTTTAAACTATTTAAAACAAAAACTTGAACAAGAAGAATAACGACAGAAACAAAACACGCAAGCCAAAGTTTGACCAACACGTGCATGACTGGCAAAACAACATGTTTGACTCAGCTTCTCTACACGCATGTGTATTAACGTGTGTAACAACGTTCTTACTGTACTAACTAGTATGTTTTTGTAACTGGCAGTGAGGCTTTTCACACTGTTAGTGAGACTCTTTACCTTGTTGTCGGAGACCACACCTTCCTCTGTTGTGTGTCGGACTCTGACCCAGGTTCAGTTTGAGCGAGAGAGAAAGCAAGAGACACACACACACACACACACACACACACACACACACACACACACACACACACACACACACACACACACACACACACACACAGACTGCCCACCTTATCCGCCCCTAACTTTGCAACTTTCATAACAGTGAAGAGTTTGAAATAAACCTGCTGACGGGTTAACTACCGAAAGTCTAGAGTCTTTGATTTGTTCTGTGTACTTGTGCAAACATGAACCAGCTTCCCACACATGTGAGGAAAAGTCTGCATCAAAGTAAAATGCTGTCTAGGAGTGCTGCTTTGCATGTCATTCTTTAGTAAGTTTCTGCAGTTTGACATTTGACCTCTACGTGGTTGCACTCCTGTAAGGTCTGAGGTGTTTGTTTGCCCAGAGTTTAAAATACTTTTGTCATCATTGTAGCTCTTTTTAGAAAATAAGCTAGATAGAAATCTATTTCCAAGTAGCAACATTTTGCATTTGCATTCAACCAGATAAAGTGTTCAAAAAAGGATGAAAGGACAGTTTTGTTTTTTATGGACATGCAAAGCAAACAACTGTTACAGAGGTGTGCAGTGAGGATACTTTCCTATGCTTATATATATATATATATATATATATATAAGCATAGGAAAGTATGCTTATATATAGCATACCTAGATGTTTTTGCGATACAATGCATTTCTTATATTTGTTATTTGAATGAGTAGTTTTGATAAGGTATATAGTTTTTTATGAATATGTTTCTATGTCCTTTATTTTGAGTTTATAAATTTTATCTTTCATCTTTCAATTTTATCTTTCACTGTTCAGCATCAGAAGTGTGTGTGTGTGCGTGTGTGTGTGTAAGTGTAACGGCATTGGTTTGAAAAAAAAAATCATTTTTAATTTTAGCAAAGACATCGTACACTTTAATTTGAGAAATTTATGAGAAAAACTGAAGGCAACACACATGACGGTGACAACTGAACACAGTAAATGTTCAAAAATGCCACGTTGAATAAAACATATTTGTCTACTTTTTTTTATTCCTTTAAGACATGGTGTTACAGCTCACAAACCCACCGCAGACAGATATAGTTATGACGAAACCACATCAAACATGCAGTTCAATTTGCATGATCCCTAGCTTCATTTGAGTGCGGTGCATATTTTTTTAAAAACACAATTTTCATTTCACTTTTAAACATATTAGTTGGAAAACTTCCATTGCAGGAAAAAAAAACACAAAACAAAGCTAGATGCAAATCAAAACCAAAAGCTAGATGAGCGGATAGAAGAAGACAAAATAGGCAACACAAAACAGCAGCAGATCAACTACAGCAATTAAGAAGACAGGCATTTTTCTGTCTTCACTGAGCCGAGCCTTTAGCAGCATCAAACATCTTCTTCCTCCCCTCCATCCCAGACATGGCCTCCACATTCTTCCTCCAGTCGCTGTCCTCCACTGGCCTCTTCTGCAGACAGATGAGCAAATGGATGATGTAAGAAGAAGTCTACAAAAAACCCAGTACAAGTTTCTTTGTTGACGCTGTGGAGATGAGAGGCATTAGGAAACCTCATTGTTTGCTGAGCCTTCGGGACCTGTTCTATAAAACGGAAATCCCCATAGAGAACAGTGTTTAGCCGTACTTGTGGAACTGGTTCCTGATGTATTGCTCACAGAAATTCACGGATCAGTGCAAACACACAGACACACACACACACTGGTACACACCTAAACAGACTAATCCAAAGATGTACACACTCTCTGACAAATGGCGTCCACTGAGCAGAATTAGTGACAAAAGTGTACAATTGGATCTTTGTATCATGTACCACACCTCCACCCTGCACTGGCCAACTATTGGATTACTCAAACACACCTTTTACACACACATATAATCACATTGTTCAGGTTTTTCATGGGATCCTGAAGACTGACCTCATAAATGTCTCAAACCGGCACCCTGAGGAAAGTTTTACATCTTTCTTGGGCTGTTTTGATTGTCTGTTTGTGAAGTGTTGTCTTTCTAAGCCCACCTTCTCAGTGTCTTCTTTCTTGACGGACTTGAGATTAGCTCGAAGATCCATGGACACTTTGTGCTTGGAGCCCAGCAGTGAGCGAAGGATGGCGTCAGCAGAGACTCGGACACGTCTAAGATTAGGCCTCTTGAATTTCCCCCTGAGGTCTAGAACTTTGATGTTTAGGTCTTTAATCTGATCCAGGGAGAGAGAATCGAGAGATATGTAGTGGGCCAGCTGCAGGGTGTTCTTGTGTGGCTGTACCGTCATATGGTTACCTATATGACTGAAGACAAGCATGATTGTTACCGTTAACCCACCTCGCGTGTGTTAAGCATGACTTTGGCCTCAATGTCATATCGTTCCTCATCAACCACATCGATCTTTGCGTGGAGCTCTCTACAGAGATCCTGCACACAATGCACACACATTTCAGAGGATTTCACATGTTGACCAAACATATGGGAAAAAAGTATATCTTGTGGATTAGTACCTGAAGTTGAGCAAGACTGAAACCACCGGTGTTCAGAGGAGGCGCTTTCTCTGCAAGGTACTTCTGTTTTTCTTCTTCTTTGACAAGAACCTCCTGCTCCAGTTCCTCCTTGGCCTTTGCCACCATCAGGCTCTGGACAAACAATTCTCTCTTAGCAACTTTTGATTCAAATTTAAATGAAAATATTCAATCATTTGTTCTTATGGTATTTGTCGAGTGCTGCCACGCCGGTGTGCTTGAAAGCACCTTACATCAAGAGAGATTTAAGTTCTCTTGCGGTTTTGTTCATGGAGTGTGGACTTGCTCTACCTGGGTTTTCTTTGGACACTCTGATTTCCACTGACAGTTTAAAATCATGTAAGATTAAGTCATTCCTTTATATGTGTGTCTATATGTGTGCGTGCCTTATTTTCTATGCTGTGTTGCATTGTGATACACTGCATGTCTCCACCTCCTTACCTAGTGACCAGCTATAACGACTAAGTGCGCATGGAAGAGGAATATAGGGCATTTGTCCATCCCTATTGCTCTCTTGTGGTCAAACACCCACATTACATAAAACATAATATAATATTTGACAGTGATGTTTCTTACCTTAAGCATCAGCTTCCTCGAGGCTGATATTTTTGATTTTCTCTGCATGGGCAGGAGATTATCAGTACATGTATGTCATTTACACCAAGGCGTTCTCATTGAAATTATTCCTCGGTTAAGAAATAGTCTTACCTCTTGTCTGTAAAGGAAGATTGGGGAACAATTTAACAGCAATCTCAGAGTAAAGCGGCAATATTTGTTTTGTTTGCGACTGAGTCAATTGTCTATAAAGGGAAGGCAAAGTTTAATCACTCACACATGCTCAGGCATCCTGCTGATGAGGTCTCTCTGGATGAGCTGTAGAAGAGATTAGAAACATAGCAGTTGTCAGCGTTTGTCTCTCAGCCTTTGATGGACCTTATCATCTGTCTACACTCTTCATGCTCGATTGTGGAGTGGGGGCTAACAGGAACTCTCTAACTGTTTAATGCTCTGTTTGGCATTTAAATGTCAAACATTACCACAAAATATCACTTTACAAATAATAATTTCATAGGGGACGATTAAAAGTTTGTTATTTACTTTTAATAAATGAAATTGAATTTAAGCGCCCTGTATGTGTGAGTGTGGCGCTCGGTGATGGTTTCATTTGAGCAATATTAGCAATTTTATTCTGGACGCAAATACCAATAAAACATTTTAATTACAATTTGAAGGGATACACAAAGAATTGTTCCCATTCATTGTGTATCCTGTCCATCAGGGAATAATAACGCTAACATGTTTATCTAAATCATATTATGAATGAATATATTAGTTGAATCAAAGTTAGGAGCTGTTGTATGACTTAAACATGTGTGTGTTGGAGGAAGAATTTAAGGTTGGACCAGTTTTAGCAGAATCGCCAACACTAAAGTCCAACTTGTTTCCAACACAATTTTCCAATGAACACTACAATTTAGTTTGTTTGTCAAGGGCTATATTATTAAAAGTTTGTTACTATTTCAGTAGCCTTTTAAACAAGATAAATGTTTTTATTTTGTTTCAAACCAAATGAGCAAACCGACCTTAATTAAATTTGAACTAACTGTACCGTTCTTTTATCTAGCTCATCAATACCATAATTTTGGTTGGAGTAGTTTGTTTTCTTTTTGTTTTTTTTACACACGTATTGGTCAATGGCGTGAATTATAAGCATGGTGAGCTGATCACATGGCACAGCTTTAAAGCTTTCAGTAGAATGGCATTTTGTTAAGTGCCCAAGCTACTGCTCTAAAGTGACATTTCTCCTGACTTTCTCCAATGGATAAATCAGTGCTGCAGGTCTTTTATAGTAATTCTCAGAACTGATGATTTTCAGTTTTTGGGTGAATGATATTTTCCCTTCCCCTCAGCATTACAGGCTTCTGTTCTTTATCCACAAAGTTATGAAACACTCACCCACTGTCTCTGTTCCCCCCAACCCCCTGCATCAACATTCCCTCACCATTTTTATTTAATCTCTGTTATGAATGGCACCGCACAAGATGTTTTGGTTTACGAGGGCTACAATCTGTTCCAGTGGATTAGGAAAATTCCAGAGTGTAAACCCTCCCTGATGTCTCCTCTTGTATCGTTCATCCCCATCTTTCTCCTCAGGATTATCTGTATCAGAGGAATTTGGAGTGGACTGGACCATCTCCCCAAATAGACCAGACAGCTGTGGAGAGGAGCTGAGCTGAGCTGCCCAGCCTGGATCAAGGGTTCACTGTTAGCAATTTGTGGATGCTCACGAGCCTCTGTGATGCAGTCAGCTTGGCAAAGCAAAACGAAATTTTACATCTGAAAAAAAACATCTTTCATTTACATCTGATCCAGTTAAACATTACTTTAATATCCAGTTAGATACCGCTCTGTTGTTTATAAGCAAGACAGAAACTAGATTCAAAGATATAAGGAAATATAAATCACAAACAAGAGAAAAAAAACAACAACATTGCACCAATCTGTAAGTAAGATGTCAGCTTCTCACATTTACATTTTTTGTATACCGTCAAATGTACGCAATCAGACTGACAATGTACCTAAAATATTTTTAGAACACATTATAGAGGCCTTACCAGTGTCTAAGAGAAGAAGAGAGCAACACGCGTGACAGAGGCAGGGCAGACAGATCAGAGATGAGCCCAGTCGTTCTGCACCCCTCTATTTAACTGTGCCACCCATTGTCCAGCACCCTCTTTTTTCTACTGGAGGCTATTATTAGGTAAGACCATTTCTCTTTCAGGGCAATCTCGTTCAGTCTGTTTGTCTCTCACAGACACAGCTAAAGCAGAACCAACGACGAAAAGTTTGGAGCCTCACATCCCATGTCTGGATGAGCTTGCATGTTAACAATTATTTTAATGATAAAACTACTTACGCTGTCAAAGATGTCAAGAGCACATGTTGTCATGTACAGGAATAGAGTACTAAGATACATAAGAAGCCCCCAAAGGGACACTGAAGGAAAAAATTAAAAAACAAATGTGCTCACCTAATAATTTCTCTCGTGCATGAGAAACTTTCTTTGTTTTTCTTTAGGATCCCCGTAGATACGAAACCGAAATCAAATTTAGTACTTTAAAAGGGCTGTCTCATGCATTTTCCAGGCAAATAATTCCACTTTATAGTAGAATCAAGTAAATGTGTTACCTTCAGTTGCTATAAAATTGCAGTTCAATGTCTTGAAATTGGCCTCTGACTTTTTAAAGTGTAACTAACCCCTCTGAAAGCTAAACCTGGCCCCTGACCAATTTTGAAAGATTCCAGCATAAAGGGCGCAGCCAAGAGACACCTACACCTACACTGCTGTCGGTGGATTTGTATCCACTGAGCATCCGAGACATTCAACAAGGAGTCTGAACCTGCTGAGTCCGTTCTTGAACAGCGATGTAATGTACGAGTACTGACTGGAACAAAGGTTTTGGAGTCTAAGTTTGACTGAGATGTTGTGGTATGACGTTAAAACAAGCTGTTCATGCCGAAAACCTTCCCCAGTGGTTGAGTTGAATTAAGTAGGTTATTCAAAAACCAGTAGCAAAATTCAAATAGAATACTGATTGCTAGTCACCACAAGTGATTGATGGAAACTGTTTTCACCAGGAGTGGCACAAGCAGCCATCAGGCTTAGGTGAAAAATACTTTTAAAAAAGGGTCTTAAGCAGCTGACATCCAAAACAGCTTTTGGTATTTATTCAGGTCAATGTCTGATATCAAGATACATCTTACTATATTCAATATTCATATTTGATTAAAGGAAAAAAAAACTACACAAGACAAAAGTAATCTGTTGAGGAGCAAATAATTTTTCAATTTAACATAGGATAGACTGACCTCTAGTGGTCTAACATCGTAACAGAGGCTCATTTTTAAAGCGGAATCCTAGGCAGTCAATTTTTTGACATAGTTGAAAATCCTTTGCCTTAACCAGAGGAGAGTAGAGTAAAAAGGTATTTGGTTAACAGGTTTCTCAAGTACAGACTAATGATCACAACATTTAATCACAACATGTGTATTAAGTTATGTTCAAAATCTGGTTTATTAAAGGCTGTTTTAGTTAACAATGTTCTTTGTTCAGGGAAGTTAAGAATGTTACTCAAGCAAAAGAAAAAAAGCACAGTGCATGATAACAACTCCTATTTATATTTTTAGGCAGTTGTAACTATGTAAATATAACTAATTGCTACCCACCTCTGAGCTTAACTTGATGAGTTACTTTATGTAACCGCATGCTAGTGCACATCTTGAACTCCGCAAAGTAAGCAAAGCCTGTGTTAAGGTCTTTAGAAATTTCACAGTGACATGGAAGTACACATTCTCACACACGGTTACTATTTCTAGAAAGCACTGCAAAACTGGCGCCACTGAGCATTTGCGAAAGCCTCGCTGACGTCTTTGTGTGAGTATTTACACCTGTCTCTAAAACAGCCCGACGGCACATGTGGTTTGGTACAAAGATCCATAAGTGGGTGTCTCCCTGCTTCTCGTCCTGCTCTTCGTCCATCGCTGACGCATGTGGTATGGCTTGCATCGGGGTTTTCCACAGTAACAGGAGTAGTCACAACACAGCCAAGCCTTTATTCCCAGGGAGAAAACACATAAGACACACGCACACACCCACGCACACAAATTTCAAAACTCTTGACTAAATCCCACATGCACAGCAACCCTTAAAGAAACAATAAAAGCCTGTCTCGCAAACAACAGTCTGCGAGTGCTCGGGCCTCGCTGAATTTCATTTTGGGTGTGCTATTGTAGGTGAATATTGTGTGGGTGGGTGTTTGCATGCACATGCCTCTGGCTCACACTGCTCCTCATTAGTCCTGCACACGGCTCTGAACAAAAGGTGTCCACACGCCGACAGACATGCAACTCCACGCTCTGCATTGTTGTGTGTGTGTGTGTGTGTGTGTGTGTGTGTGTGTCTGTGTGTGTGGACAAATGTGGGGCTTTCTGGAGGCAAAGTTGCTGCCCAACCGGAAACAAATGCGCTTTGAAACGAGTGATCTGACCGTAAAGTGAGTTTTTGTTTAGCGTGAAGAGATTTCTGTCCAGATGTACATACAGTGACTCTTGAAAGTGTAAACATCCATGTTACAATCATAAGGTATAAAAACAAACAAAACAAAAAAAAAAAAAAAAACTGGAACAAGAATTAATCATCAATCTTTCAGGAGATAAGATATAAACAACAGAAAGGTTAGATGAATATGACTTAATTGCATTAATTTTATCTAATAGAAGCATGCTTTGATTTAATTTTAGCACGGTCTCCCTATGGCCCACCTTCCATCAGTTACAGATAATCTCATTAAGTTTATTAGTCTTGGTATGATTTTTCTGACATTTTCTGAGAAAAGAAGTTGCAAATAATCTTACAGTAGAAAATTACCAATGATCAGAAGAGCACAGATGTTGCTTGAAACTATGATGTTGTGAACTCATTAATTATTAGCGAAAATATGAGACTGAAATAAAAAAAGAGTATTTTTCCAAAACCGATTGCCGCACCAGACTGAAACCGGTCAGGGAGGACGACGAGAAGACAGTAACACTGAAGGAGCTGCAGCTATTTCCAACAAGTACTGGTTGTGTTCTGGGTCTACATGTTACAACAACCTCTTGTGTTTTCTATATCTGGACAAGGGAGGAAAATTGCAAAACTGCTGTATTCTTTTCCACAGAAAACATCCAAGGCTGGCTAAAATCTCCCAAAACATTGTGGGAGAATATGTTGTCATCTGAAGAAACCGATCTGGTACCTTTAGACCCATTATGCAAAAAAGTAAGCAGAGAGTCACTAAAACTAATATTAAGTTAAAAATTGGCAGGTGTGTAGACTCCTACCCAAGAGTGAATGCTAAAATTAAATAATAAAAAAAAGTGCTGATTTAATTTTAACAAAATAATATGTTTTGTTTGTAAGCTGAGCTATACAAGAGTAAAAAAAAAAATATCAGGTATTTATCCGTCTCAATTCTTTAAATCTCGAAAAGGTGCAATTTCAGCAATGGACCTGTAAAGAAATACATGTAAGAGAAAATGCTTAAGAATGAATTTATTTACATATTTCTAATACTATGCATCAGATCAGCAAACACACTTAAGAGAATCGTCCAAAGGATTCAGGGGGAAAAAAAAAAATTCTTCATGTTAAACTTCATGAATGAGTTAAGTCCGTACAAAAAAAAACATTATTCTTCTACTCTAGTGTCAAAATCCTTTAAAGTGACGCTTTAAGTAGCATTTTTGAATCAAGAAGGCACAAAGGGTAAACTATTTTCAAGTTTAACAGTTTCTAATGTTTTTAAATCTTCCAGAAGTCTCTGAATGGTTCATTTATGACAAACAAAAATTACCATCACAGTAAAAACTTCAAACAGTTGTACGTGTTCCTGGTCCTGTTATCCATCGTCACTGCTGGGTCTTCCTCACATCCCAGGATGCTGTGCAGAAAAGAAACAAAACAGAAGATGTGGGAATCCCTCCTCACCTTCTATTAGTCCCAAACGGAGGAGGAAGGGAGTCTGAAAAACAGGGGGGGGGGGGGGAACAAAATTTTTAAGAGCTATTACTTAAATTAGATTTTTAACATTCGGGCAGCTGATGATCTGCAAGCGTACGCTCACTTATTTTACACTGTTACCACAGCTACACAGTTAATTTGGGCGCTTGGCTCCAGCGAGCTCGCTTAAGGAAGCGTTGCTGTGGATTCCTGATCTGTGAGCTCATAGTTCAGACTTTCAGACTCTCGGTTCACTTGAGGTTTCAGGCACTGGTTTCAGTATATAACTAGAATGTGACATGAATGTTGAAAACTAAAAAAAAAAATAAAAACATACATTGTTTTGCCTACATTTCTCTTCATAAGCATAAAAGTAATTGTGTGAATGTGTGTCTCGGTGTGTATGTTTAAAAATACCCCACTGCCTGCTGAGGGAGAGGCAAGCAGATGTTATTCTGGAGTCTTGCATTGCATCGTAATTATGTCCTCGAGTCAGAGTGGTTTGTGTCCTCAGAAGACCGATGACCATAGTAAAAAAACAAAACCCACTGAGATCTGTGACTGAGAGTGACTAGAGCAACCATGTCAGGAACTTGGTGAAAGACTGTCAGATATTTGTTACCTTACTCCCAAGTGTCTGAGTGTTTGCATTTGAATAAACAGTTGGATGCATCAGTGTTTGCTGGTTTTCAGGTTGTTGGCAGCAGAACTTTTGCTATTAGGAAGGAGGAAAAAAGAAAACTTTGATTCAACAGCTTCTGATGAAATGAACTCTTTGACCATGAGTGGGTGTGGTGATGTAATGTTACACACATGACACACCTTAATTAGTAGCTCACAGATAGAAATATATTTTAAATATCCTTCGTAACTGGGCACATACCGCAGGGTATTGCTTTGGAAATTCGTTATCAAACACTTCCTTGGATGGAAAATGTAAGAGATGAAAATAAAAAAATAAAAAAATTATATACAGCCTTGATTGTGTTCATGCAATTAAGAATCACACGATAAGTTCAATAACCAACATTTTTATTCATACCTTTTCTATTGATTGTACCTTCCAAAATAAGCCAGAGAAGACTGGAAAACTGTCTTCCGGCTGTATGGAAGATAGAGTCAGGATGCACTGCCCATTGCTCCAGCTGTCACTGTGAACCACTGTTCAGTTACATGAAAATGGGCCAATACATTAACATTGTGTGTGCCCCTTTTTCTAATGGGGCCCTCGGGCAACATGTCATTAAGACTCGTTTAAAAACTCAGTTTGTAAAGCGGTGGTAAGACATGGGTTCCAACTGGAGCCTTCGGGTTCTCAAGCCAAATGTTGCTTTTGGTCTCAATGACTTGATGTAAAAATCAAACCAAAACAGCATAACCATAAGCAACACCCTTGTGCATCATAGAAAACAAAAATAATGATAACATCCAATTAAAAGACTGCTCCCACCACTTTGTTGACCTTCACCAGTGTTGGTCTTACCGTGCAGTCAGAGCACTTCATCCTCCCCGGTGCTGCCCAAGGGCGCCGTGTACAGGTGCCGGGTCCTCCCGGTCCGCAGGGCCTGCTGGTTCTTGTATCGGACCAACGCCAAGGCGATCTCCGCGTTCCACAGCGTGCCTTCCTGCGCGCACCGAAAGTCTATTTCCTTCCCTTTAGCCATGACCACTGTGAAGTAGACCATCTCTCGCTTGTACTCCACGCACTCCACCGTTTCCATGCGTTCAAAGCGCAGCTCCTTAGCTCTGGAGCTCCACGCCGACCCGGGAGCATCACTGCCTCTGGCTTTGTAGCTGAGCAGGCGGAGCCCTTCCTCCGTGAGCACGCAGCGCTTCTTCTTCCACAGCTGGAGAAGCCCGCTGCTGCGCTTCTCCAGCAGCCCATCTCTTATGACTTTCACCGGGAAGGACATGACCTAAACCGCACGAAGAGACTCACGGCGTCTAGTCTTCAGCAGATGAATCCATTCACTTTCAGTTTAAAGCTCCTCACAAAAACATAGCGGCGTCAGACTAGCCTGACTCTGTGGATAATAACAACCTTCTGTTCAGCCTATACGTAGTGTCAGCTCACCGTGCGTGGAGGTTGGCTGGCTGGTCTGCCCAGATATGTTTGGACATGCTCGACTCCACTGTGGACCTTCACCCACTTCAGCTCCAGCACCCCGCCTCCTCGCCGCTGACGGGAAGAGGAGAGGAGATCCGGGCTGTTTGTGAAACTCACTCCTGAGTGATGTGCGTGAGAGAGTTGTTGTGAATGAACAGTTACACAGGTACGTGGACTCGTCACGCCGCTTCCCTTCCCTTCCGAAATTGTCTCGGTTGATGAAACTATGAAATGAAAAATACGTCGTTCAGCATGCTGCTAATCGTAGCCTTCTCACTTTCTTACCACAGTGTAGGAAATACGGACATGAATGTGAGTGGGACGCTTGAAATTGTTTTGGATTTGTGGAGAGAAAGAAAGAGACGATACGGGACGAAACATGTTTAAATGAACACGGGAAATGCGTCATTTACTTTTTACGTTTTGGAAAAGCTCTATCTACAAAGGAAAGGAAAAAAAGACACGACACATTTTTAATATAAAGGTGCTTTATTGTATGTGTTTCATGTTACAAATTAAATACACTATTGAATACTGCCACAAAAAAAAAAATAAAATACATTAACACTTTTTAAAATCATTTTCAATCCAACCATAAAAAACTGGTTCTTTCTGGCATTCCCCACATTATGACAGTAGAGATATATTGTTATTCTCTCATTTTGACAACATACAGAATTCATCTCATGCGATCATCTGAGTAGAATGAGGAGGTCATGACAGTGTTATGAGAAAAATGTATGAAATGTGCAGAAAGCATTTTGTTTAAATGCGAAGACATCCACCCAACCTGGCTGTTTTTATTTGTATTCCTGTGCATGCATATAGTGATAAGCTGTATTTGTTACACTAAGCTGTTTCATTTTTAAGTATAAAATGTACACAGACGGGGAGTATTTTACTGCATTTAATTTCTGAATTTTATTGAAAACCAAACATGTAACTCTGAACCAAAGATAATTCAAAGCATTAGTTCAATCACTGTACAGCCAATATTGAATAAATATTGAATACCTATAAGGTGTGATGCACAATATCGGCCCTTTCCAAGACTAAATCTTTGGTCCATACTCAAGCTCATTTTCTTTCAGGTCCAAAAAGTTGTCATCAACATTTGTATTACAGGCTGGACACTAAAAACAAGGCTTAGGATTAAATAGCGTTTGCATTCTTTGTGTTTGTGTGGTGATTTTTGTAATGCAGTATCACATTGAAGGATGCATCCTCCATGCAACCTGCCCTGTGCTGGCATAGAAAGCAGCTCGGTACAATGGAGACGTGACTCGGATCTCACTGGGTGTGGGCCAGCGCCCCTGCTCCTAGTCCATACCCAAATCCCTTGGGACCAAAGTTTTTGCCGTAGCAGCCTGTTAGAAACAAAAACAGTGTCATCAGTTTACACTAGATCAGCATCAATTTCAGATCACTGACTAAAGGCTCATAGCAGACTTTACCCCTGGTAAAGGTGAGTATAAAAGCGTTAAAATAAATTAAATTTTCATTTGAGTACAATCAGAGGAGAAACAAAAACAATTAAGAACGTTTTTTTTTTTTCCTTGGGGGAAAAATAAACTTTGGCACTGTGCTCCTGGAAAATAAAGCAATTTTAAAGATTCATATTTCTGGGATGTTTAACTGAAATGGGGAGAGCGGGCATTTTCAAGGAGGTTTAAGTTATAAGTAAATGAAAACACAAAGTATGAAAATAGGCACCCCAACATTTTTTTTTCTATCCTTAATTTCTCGCTGTAATAAATTATTTAGTGTTATTTCAGTTATTCAGTGTGATTCCACATGCAAACGCTCGGGGGCGCTGGTCGCATTGGTGGCATAGAGAAGATTGAGCACACAGAAGAAGAAACCTTCGCGTTACATGCTGAAGGAAGCTCAATGTGTGTCTCTTCTGTATCACGGGTCAGTAAAAATGTATTTTGATGCATATATATTAGTTATCTTTAAAAGTTGAAGAGGTTATTAAATCGAGCATCAACTAATGGGTCACGCCATTCAGTTTGTGGTTAGAACACAGACATTTCTAAAAACTAATTAATGCTAGCGAACTTTGTACGTGTTTTAGCTAGCAGAGGGGCTGAAGGACTGAGTTCACTTAGAATTGATGGGGTTTTACATATTTCCAAATGGTTCCCAAACAAAATATGATATTTTGGTCTCTTTACTTGTAAAATGGATGCTTCTTTATGGGTTATTGCAAAAACCAGAGAAACAATATTGATATCCAGTGAGTAAGCAATGGGTGCCTGTATGTGAAGTTATGTCTGTGATTGCAAGGGTGTCAAACTCCTGCAATCACAGGAGTTTGAAGGGCCGGTGTCCTGAAGGGCCGGTGTCCTGAAGGGCCGGTGTCCTGAAGGGCCGGTGTCCTGCAACTTTTAGATGTGCCTCTGCTGCACCATACCTGAATAGAGTAATTAGGTTGTTAGCAAGGCTCTGGAGAACTGATCTACATAAAGAGGAGGTAATTAAGCCATTTCACTCCAGTGTTTTGTACCTGTGGCACATCTAAAAACTGCAGGACACCGGCCCTTAAGGACTGGAGATTGACACCTGTTTATTAAAGGAACATTACACCTTTTCAGTTTAGTACAGTTAAAAGCTAACATTCTTAAATATTAAAGTATATTTAGAGTACAAGTTGTAAAAGCTACTAAAATAGTTAAAAGCACAACACAGTTAAAAATACAATAGGTCTGAGAAACATGGTGTTAAAACACCAACTAAAAAAGCTAATGTGGTTTATAGAATTAAAAGCCATCTGTGAATAGATTTTTTTCATTTGATAAAATTCATAACGTTGAATGGATCATGTTAAAATAATTCTTGTTCTGTTTAAAATAATATCATAGCCATGTACTGAATTTAAGAGTTCTCCCTTGCAGTTACTCATTGATACCTGAAGTGTTGCATATAGAATATGTTTATTACACAGAAGATTAAACCTTCCTGTTAGATGCTAAAGGAAGCTAAACTTGTGTTTCATCGTTTCTGTCACAGTGTCACACATTGAGAGAACAATATTTCAACATTACCCTCAGCCCATCCAAGGTTGGCAGGTAACATAACCATGACTATTATTAGTGTTGTGTACTTGAAAGTAACTGTCACATTAGTGAGCCCTCTGCTGTTTTATTGTGGTTATTACAACTCAAAGAAAACAAAATGAAATGTGACAATGTATGCGCTGGTAGGGAGCCTCATAATGAGGCAATATTTATATTGCTCTTGGCAATGTTTGACTTTAATTGCTTGTTTAAAGAAGTTCTTGGTTCTGTTTTTGCTGGGGTCAAGCCTGGACTGCACATGCTGCTGCTATGGAAGAAACATAGTCTCATTAGACTCTCACTTTTTGAGACATTGCATTTTGTGACACCAAATTTTTGTCCCGTGAAATTATGCATATGATATTTTTTCCACTTTGTCTGGTGTCTAATTATCAAAGAAGCATAATTAGCAAAAAAAAAAATGCCACTGGGCTCAATCTAGTGCTGGTTTCTTTGGCTTAGGTCACCAGAAGGTCACCACCACATTTACAGGTGAAATTCAAAATTCATATACATAATTGCACAGGATAAAAATTCAGTGTTATAAATTCAAAATTAGCTATATGAGTTCAAAATTCAGTCTCTAATAAAACTGCTGAAGACAGCCTCTGTAACCATGTATGTTTATTTTTATTTATTTTTTTTTATAATAGACTAAAACTCAACCAAGCTGGGATTATTGATACGTTCTGCTAGAGTACTGCAATAACCTACTTATAGAACAAAGTCGATCACATGTTGTGAAAATACATAGTGAAAGCCCTACATTTTTTGTCTTGTTTAATCAACTTTTTTTTATAAATGCAGGGCTTTGGTTTATGCCAGAAGATGAATTTTCTCTCTTCCTTCTTTGTCGTTCTTTACTATTGTGAAAAAAACCTAATGCATTGACGTACACCAAGATAGAAATATGTTTGGAATTATTAGTTCAACAATCTCCCTCCTCTGGATATTCTTATGCATCGTTCTTCATGACCAGTCATTTGTCCTTCTCTTCTTTTTGTTAGTTTTTTTTTTCTTTTATGAAATCACTGAGCTTGAAAACAGGCTGTATTTAAAGGTAAGGCATAAATCTGCTTCATGTTGCCTTTGATGTCCTGTGAATATTGCTTTTGATAGTAAAAAGTGAAAATGTTCAAAATATCAATTCACTCTTGAACCGTCAGAAAGAAGTCTTCCTTCAGTACCAATATATGGTTAATTTTTTTTACACAAGTATGGTTGATGAGGGAATTTAAAGCTTTGTAATTGTATTTCCTAATTTTGTTGAAGACATGGATTTTACCTTTACAGTAGATTTCTCCATCCTTGTCAGCTAGTGTGGTTGACTCCAGGCTCTTCCCACATGTGGCGCAGGTGAAACACCCAATCTTATGCCAGGACTGGAAATAGGAAAATAATTAATATAAAAATAGTCATTTACTTGCATGTTTCTGCATATGTGAGGTTTTCTTACACTCCCTGCTCCGATCACTTTCTCAGCAGCATAAACAGCCTTGCCACAGCGTGGGCACTTGTCTGACCCTCCGAACTTCTGAGCCATCTTAGAGGGGTTTGCGTTTGTGGTCGGACGATGAGGGGCAGGCCTGATGGAAGAAGAGGACAAAAAACTGTTGATGAAGAGCCTAAAACCGACATCCAGAATTTAATATGTGCATTACTCACGTTTCATGTGTAATACCCAATGATTCTCCTTTGTCCATGCTAAGGGTCCCTGCACCCTGGCCGTAGCCATAGCCTTTTGGCCCATACTTCTTGCCGTAGCATGCTTTGCAGTAGACTTCATCCATATGGACCGCAACAGTTGTGCTGTCCAAGTTCTTCCCACACACCACTACACAAATAATAACATTCACAGACAGGCAGAAATGCATATATTATTGTTTTGCATATTTGTGTGTTTTAAATGTGTTTAGACAGGCCCCTAACTTCTTCCTTATATGGCATAACGTTTCTGAAGAAACATGTCCACATCTAAATTCCATTGCAGGAATGCCTGATAACAAAGTGGGAACACAAATATTGCAAATATCATCTGAAGGCCATGAACCCTCACCGATGGACTGATTTTGCTACTGCAGTTTGAAATCTAAAGTTTAATATCAGTACATGAGACCAAAAGGTAAAAAGACATGCTTTAATTTCTTTTAAGAATTTTGAGGTGTGACTTGCACATTACAAAAAATAAAGGTTTAATCAATTAAATAAATAAGGGAATCAGTTTTGTGGTTTCCATAACTACAATCAGAGGAAACAACAAATAGTGTACTCACTGCACAGGAAGCAGGACTTGTGGAAGCTCCGTTTGTCACACAGGACTTCCTCAGCAAAGTAAACTGTCTTCGAACAGCGGCCACATTTATTTCCTCCTCCCAAAGGCATCCTTGGAAATGAAAGAAAACTGAAAATAAGGTCAACTGGTCGGATTGGGCTCATTAAAAGTTTGTTGAAATTAGTGTCGTATATGGATACCGACAAAAGAGAGAGAGAAAAAAAGACCATATATTGTTTTATAGTGGAAAAACTATCTCAGGTTAATGTTATTGATTTTGCAGAAAGGTCTGGCTGGTTGCTTTATTTTAATTTATTTTCTCAGATAGGTGGCAACAAGCAGATACCTTTAAAGATTGGGCACCTTAATGAATCTTAAAAAATACAAAATTGTTAACTGCTCTCTGTTGGAAAAGAGAATAAACATGATATAAAATGGCTTGTATCTTATATCTATTTCTAAAGGAAATAGTTAATGTCTCAATTTCAATGCCTGTAAAAGGAAATCATCTGTAGAAGCAAAACAGATGGATTGGAGGACTAATAAATTTGACCAAACCATTTTTATTTTATGTAAAGCACATTTAAGCTATACTCGGTTGTCTGTAATTCTGGTTTTATTCAAGACTGTAATTTCATGCCTGCCAGTTTACTGTGGCCTCTGTGAAAGAAAAGCAAACCAGTAATGGAAAGTCTAGGAAAGGTTGTGCTAAATGTGAACAGATGAAAGTTCCTCTGTTGGAAAAGCAGACAAAGTTGGTGTGAGCATTATGTGAACCATTACTTTTTAAGGAATTTCAAAGCTTTTCAGAATGTAAAAGACTCTGGCATCCAGCCTGTTTCCACCCTGAGCGTTTCCCGGCACGACCCTCCCAATCAATCCTTGTGTATCCACTTCCACATTCCTGACTGTGTAAACCCTCCCACCTCTCTGCCCTTGGTTCACATCACTTGACTGACTGGCTTGTTTTACATCCCTCTGCCCTGTTTGTTTATTTCAGAAGGATGTGCCATTGCTCAAATATCACTTCCTTTTCTCTGATCAGTTAAGGGAGCGAAGCTTTTAACTCCGTTTTTAGTCACTTCCTATAACCCTGAACACACTTCCTGTTCTTTCAGAGCAAGTCATTTCATGATGAACTCTTTTGACCAAACCCAGGACAGTCGGCTCCCAAACTAAGTAGGACTTACAAAATGCTGTTGATTTGAATGTAATTTTATTGCATAGCAAAGCTATATGTGAAAGACTGTTTAATGCCTTGATGTTGATGTTCTATCATTATAAGCATCAAATTATTTTTAGTGGAATTAGTTTACTTACTCTGACAAAGTTTGGCAAGAGCTACTTTAAACCGCTCTTTGCCATGATCAAAATCATGATATAAATGGCGTATTATTCATTAAATCAAACTTATTGAATAAAATTCAACATATACTAAGGGTAGTTTAGGTAATGTATGCTTTCTTATATAATTTATGATCTTGACTTTTGGCTTTGGGTTCTAAAAAAAACACCTCGCAAAATTAGGCACAAATAGGCCCAAGCAGGGAAACAAAATTAGCATTTCAGAATATTAAAACAATAGACGGAGCAATTAAATTTAGCTTCTTTGTGATTTTACAGCAGTTTTATAATGGTAGATTGAGAGGAAGCGGCTAGACGCTTGGACCTCAGACAGGTACCATGGTGCAACAACATTCCAGTTTCTATCCTCTGGATCAGGTTTGCAAGTCATAAGGAGAAGGGGATTCTGCTTTTGAACATGCCAAGAAAGAAGTTAGGTTCAGCTGGAGGTTTCTTCCTTTTTAAAGGGTATTTTTCTTTCCACTGTCGCCACATTCATGCTCATCATTAAGTTTTGGTGCAAGCTATGAAGACCTGATGCAATTAAGTGTCTGCGGTCACCAAATGTGCATTTAAGAAGAGAAATTGCTACGAAGTGGGACATGATGCAGTAGGTTGGGGCCGGGCTTTCTTAGAAAGCTTTTTACCAGCTGGCAAAATAAACTGAACTTGACTGTAATTTTGTATAACTGAAATTGAGTTGAAATTTTTGTGACTTAAATCTGCCTATATGATTGGATTAATTGGAGTATATATTTCTGCTTATAGACTGTATCGGTTTGTTTTGTAAACTAGTTGAGATGGCATTTATTTTTGAATAAGCCCTATAACTAAATTAAGTGAATTACTTAAAATTCCAGAATAAAGATCCACTGAAATTCTGAGAACATCATACATGACTACAATATGAGCACTGAGGACTAAAAGTCAACAACCTTCCACTGGGTTTTGTGTCTTACTCCTTAGGACAGACTCTTCCCCTCTTTACAACACAATTGATTTAAACCAATAGATCATTAACAATCCTTTGGTTATCTTGGTGACCTGTTCAGCATGTAATTCAATCATTTGTAACAGGATCTGGTGCAGGGTCACATGTGCAGGTGAAAGGATCCAGACAATCAGGGTTGGGAAAGCTGATTTAGAGAATCATGCTGAATTTGAGTACTAGTACATGTTGGTGGTTTAACACTGCAAGTTTAAACATGTAGCTGCACAGCCAGCGGGTGTGGGAGTGCGGACAGCTACAAATCAGGAAGCTTGCTCATAAATTACACGTGGATTCATCTGACTTTTGTGAGATTACTTCCCCTTGCTCCCTGCTTTATGATTTGCAGATATATGTCATAGCTTTCTGTTAGTATTTTCAGTAACCTATAACTTTGATATCTGTTTCCTCTGCTTATTTTCAGTATATCTTAATCATGTTATAGCGAAGACTATGTGACTAGAACCAAACATACATAAGACGATAGATATATTTGAAAACAAAAAAGAAAAAAGCCTTGCTCACCTAAAGTTGGTAGATGTTGTAGGTCCGAGCCGTAGGATGAAAAGAAGTTGGATGTAGCCCCAGTGCAGGAGGGTGTGTCCAGGAAACCAGTCGTTTAAAGCAGTATGCAGTTACTGCTCTTTTAGTTGAAGAACAAATCTAGGTTATGTGTGTTTTACCGTGTTTCCCAGTAGCGGAAGTCAAATCAAAAAGAAGTTATGTTCTCTTCTTCAATGTTCATCCAGATGTGCTGAAAGGGAGGAGCTTCAGTTGTTGTGGCTTCAATGTGCAAAGTACTGAGGAAGAGGGACGTTTCTGGGTAACTCGACAAGCGAGAGAGTCAGAGTGAAAGTAGGTGGGATCAGGGGTGATTAGGAGAGGTAGTGGTTTGCCGTGTTTCAAAGAGGAATTTACATTTTCTGTGTTTAAAAAAATTAAAGGTGCTTTAAAAGTGTAAATTATTCTTGTAAATTCCAGTATTTACATCTCAGTATTACAGAAAATTCAGACTGTGTGGTGAGGTTCTCTTAAGAGGCAATGACTTGTAAATATCTGACCTGCATTAGATAACTTTTTGATCATATTCATAGCAAAGGTTTGTGTTGAGGCCCTGGTTTTAACATTAAGTGAAGCAATGTTAAAACCAGGTTGCTCAAATATGGATGGGAAGGAATAAGGAAAAGCTCACTCAAGCAACTTAGTATATAATAAAACATTAGCATTTTTCTTATCAAAGGAGGAAATATTTATTACAGATGGATATAGAAATGAAGTATTTTATCTAATATTAGCCATACAAGCAAAAACAAGAAAACTTTAGACAGCAAAAAATGTTAAACGCTGTACACAAACTCAAATAAATTATCTCCAACATTTAATAAACAGCAGAAGGTGAGCTATCAGAACAGACACATACATAAAACCTATTTAAGGTTCACTTGCATGTTCAGTGATATGGTCAAATTACAGTACAAATGATAATTCATGAATGTTGACTGCAACAACATAAGAGTTTGATTATACTAGATTTAACTTTATTCTGAAATAACTTCTAAATGATGCAAAAGTCAAGGAAAAATCCAAATATTTGTAGTATTGATGGAAAAAAAAAACTATTGAAACTGCTTTGCTTGTTTTTTATTTTTATTTTTTAAGAGCGTTTTGGAAGTAAAGGCAGTTTATGTCAAATTTACTACGTCATTAAACAGTCATAAAGGCTCATTAGCAGAACGGCAACTGCTACACTGCCATACATCTGTTTGCTATTTGTGGCATTTAGTGCTGGCTGCTCTGAAAACATGCTGAGCTGATGGATGCTGTCAAACTCTTAATTTGTCTGCTGAAACAAAACATAATCAGGGAACTAAATCACTCCTGAAGCATAGAAAATGTAAAATATATTTCAAAAATCTTTAGTAATCAGAACATAAGTGATAGCGATACTGGATTTTTCCTCTTTAACGTGTGTAAGTGTGAAATATTCACAGTGAAATAAACCATAATTCAAGTTTTACAACTCAAAAGGTCCTAGACTTTCATATCTGCTTAGAAAATGCTTATAAATAAAAAAAGATTCAGTAGTATTTATTTTACTTTTGACTTCTGGCTGTGTGTGATTTACAACTTTAAGTTGTGTGATTTACAACTTTAAGTTGTGTGAAGCCAGTCAAAATCTTGGTTTATCCTGTTTTGCTGACACCAAGGTTCAGGCACAGTAGCACCATCTGGTGGTGACAGAACTGTCAAGCATAAAGCTAGAGACTCATAAAGCTGATGGGACCTTTGTAATGGAGGATTACGCTCATAAAGAAAGTCTCTGTTATCACAGAAAACCTTTAAATTAATCTAAAATTAACTAATTTGTCACGTTTGTAAGTTTTTTGTGTTTTGATGTAGATATTTTATTTAGACCACACATGTGAGGCCCCGGGGCTCCAGACAGTCAACATGTTGAAATTGCACCCCCCGCCCCCTTTTTATTTTTTTCGTCAGTCTGCTCCTCAGTGTGATGGTGACACAAGTGTCCCTTTGTCAAAACAGCGTCTGTCTCAGAGTCGGTCTCTCCCTGGAGGGGACATGCCCTAGGGGACATCAGAAGATTAGCTATGACATTAACCCCCCACCCCCTTACCCCTGCATCCAACCCTCCTCAACACACACAAACTGATAGTCACTGCAGACGCTTGCACACCACTACCCATAATCCTCTGTTACAAGTCACTTCCCATTTTCATGAAACACAGGGACAAAGCAACAGATCATGTGAGAGTGTTGTTTTTTTTTTTCATACTTGTGGTTGCAGAAGTTTTACAGTTTTTATTCATGTGCTTGGAGCTGAAGGAAACAGGAGAGCAGCGCCTGGTGATGATATTAGGATTGATAGGTGAGTAACAAATGGATCATTACCAGCAGAGCATCTCACATTAGTATGAAGAAACATGAGAGGGTAGAGCGAGGAGGTCATGTGTATTGTACAGTATGCATGTTGGGGGAGGGGCCGTTCATTGCGTAGGACCTAGTGTGTTCTGAAAGCAAGCATCACTTCATCATGCCTGGCTGAGCAGCTTTATGTTTATTTGCATAATGGCTTTCAATGAGCAGATACTCCATTATGCTTACGTCTCCATGTTGGGGGCTTATAGACCAAGTAAGAGTCTGATCGATATGTTATCAGTTAGAGAGCTTCAAGACCAGTCAAGCAGGGATGAGCCAACACACAAACACAACTGTAAGCAAAAAGAAAAGGGTTAGAGTCTTAGAAATCATATTTATCAGAAGATGTTGGAAATTGTGCTTTGCAATAGGGATTGCTACCTATCGATTTATTGGATATTATAGCTGCCATTAAATATGCTACATGGGGACCGAGTGCCAGTGTGCAAAACTGAAGCCAGCAAAGCAGAAATATGAGATGGGAGACAATACAGAGTCACAGGGAGGGAGGGAGACACGGAGACCCAGAGCAAAACACAAATGTGGCTTTACACAGAACTATAATTGAAGACAGGAAAAGATCCCACAAGAAAAGAAAATTACAAAATAACTAGGTTTCTCAGAGAGATTGTAAATACAAAGATGTAATTTGGAAGGGCAGTTGTAAAAGCTCATGGGAAGTACAATTTCAAATATTTAAAGTTTTTCGTCTGTGAACGAGATACAGTGGTTACACGGTAGTTTGTTGCACAAGATTGAAGCGCATTTTCAGTGTCCGGCGACAGGGTCAGAGACTTCGAGCTTTGTCGCCACACAGTCTTTATGAGAAGAAATTTAACCTATAGCTTGTAGTCAGTCGATTATGTATGAACTTGTTTGAAAAAACGAACCATATTAAATTCACAAAATCCACAAAATGCTACTGCATTCACACAATCCACAATTTCCTTCCTTTGATTTCAAGTCCTTTTGAGATCCCAGAGAAAGTGACAAGAGTTTCACCAGACCATCTGAGGAATGGAGTAGCAGAGGGCTGCCCTTGCCCCACTTGTTGCTGCACACTGGCTGTACAGTTGGCTTAAACAACCTCCCTTCACCCAAGAAGCACACGTTCATAAATAAGGAGACATTTTCAAAATGGGAACAAGGAACAGCAGAATTTAAATAGGAGGTGTTGAACAGGGAGTTTACATCTTGTAACAATGACAACTGGAGCGAATGAATGTGCAGCAGTGGTGTGGGAGCATGAGCTGAAGGTCCTAGACAGAATAGTTGGAAATTGCATAGGAATTATGGGAAGCAGGGGTTTAAATGAACTTTGAATGACTTCATAATGAAAAAAAAAAGAAAACTGGAAATCAGAGACAAGTGCAGCAATCAAGCAGATGGCAAGTACTCTAATTAATGAGCTATTTCAAGCTTGCTTGACTTGTGTTGCTTTATAAAGAATAATTCATTCTTCCCAGTTCGCTCTGCTGTCTGCTGCAGTCCAAAGTCTCTGTGATGCAAATTTCACCGTCTGTACATGTTTCCCAGGTTCCACTTAGGATCTATACAAACATGTGCATGCTGGATAGATTTTTATGACTGCATTAGAGGCACATGCTGACGGAACCAAAACAGTTCCAGTTAGAGGGTGGTAAAAAAAACAACAACAAAAAACAGCAGATAAGATAAACCACAGGTTAGGTGGTAAACAAAATAGGAAACACAAAAATTTAGCTTATATAAAGGAAATAAAGTGAGGAGAAATCTGCTGTTTTTCAAGAGAGTTGCTAGTTTAGCTCTTGGTAACAAGAAGAATACAAAAGCTGCTTTCATATTCTGATGAGACATCTCTGTCTATTGTTTCTTGCTCTTTTCATCTCCTCTGAGAAGACAGCATTCAAATAAGAACATTTATCGCCTCCTATGAGGCGTTGTTGACAACATTGTTGTTCCGCTAAGCTAAAAAGTGGCTCATCATGAGTCATGTGCGTACACAGAGTGGAGCGCAAAGTCCTTAAATATCAGAACAGCCAAAAAGGTCAAATATATTCTGCACAACGAACAGGTTTATTTGAAAACTGCTAACAAATTTAGCAGATCTTTATTCTATTTTCCTATCAAGATTCTATTTATATATTAAAATAATCAATAGTCTTACTGGTATTCTTAGTTTAACTGCAATAATCGATATGTTTTGTTATGTTAGTACGCCAGCTGATGTTTTATGCTGATGGGGGTACAATGTTTTCCCTGCTCATATCACTTCTCCTTTCTTCCTGGTTGTGTCTCCCTTGTTTCTCATTTGCCCCTCCCTTTTCATTAGTAGAGTGGGACAAAACAGAGTGATGGATGGAGAGACTGTCCCTCTCCTCCAGCTTTTCAGTACATAAAGACATCAGGTGTCTAAGTATAATCATGAGTTTGCATCAGCTGATCTCCTTTTAACCCAGTTTGTTGTCTCTCTCTTTCTCTCTTTCTCTTTATTCCCTCTTCAGCAATTAGATCATGAAAATCTGATGATTGGGGTCAGGTTTTTCACATTTCTAGCCACATCTGCTTTAATTATCATATGCTACTCAGACTATTGAGGTTAAATCTGTCTCGCTCACACGCAGACACGAATACGCACGTGCACGCACACACAGCAATACACTCATCCAGCTAATGCACCAGCCTGCCTTTGCTAGCTGGGTTTATATTTCACTGCTGAGAGGGAGGGACTCCAGCCAACAGGTCCATTACTCAGACTGAGGGAGAGAGAGAGACAGATATTGTAATGATGAGAGAGAGGTAGAGGCGGGGACATGGCTGCAGGCGTACTGCGGCAGCAGCGGAGCGGCATGACGTGATAGAAGGTGAGATTATAGACACAAATACACATGTACGCCGGCCAGCCTCACAAAAGTAGACGGAGGCAAAGAAAGGCAGACACTCAGCCAGGCACAAGAAGAGTGAGAGAGGGTAAGTCGAGCCATATCCTCATTTTACTTACTTACACTTCATATCTTTACATTTTTTTTTAGTTAATTTTGATGTTTCGTGGTCTTTCTTGTTTGGTGACAGTGTAAACAGAGATAATTATAAGTTTTCTCTTTTGAGGGTGAATGCGTTCACAGTGGCGTGACTGTCGGGAATAAAGTGAAAAGATGGGAGAAAGCAGTGGTTGGTTGGAAGAAAAGCTGGCGAGTTGGGGGGATTTTATGACCAGGGGTGACTGGATCAGCTTGAGTCAGCATTATAGAGTCCCCATGACTCAGTTCTGTATACTTTGTATGCATGCAGTGGCATAGGTTACTCCCGATGAGCAGTGGTGGGTTTTTGAGATGATGGATATGGCTCACCACTTGGGGTGCCATTGGAGACACAAGGTTATCCATCAGCTGCATCCCAAACAAGTCAATTTTCTGTTGCTTCTTTGCATATCTTGTCAATGAGTAGCACACTCTGAAAACACAGTATGGCCGTACCCAAAAGCAGGCAGTTCTTAATTAAATTGATATTTTACAGTTTTTTTTTTTTTAAATCAAGAATGTAGTTGATTTTTGTAGTTTAAAAATCGTAAAATAAAATAATAAAACAAGTCAAACCTGAAGTGTTTAGATTGTTTAAATTTAAGAGACAGTGTGGGATTTACAAAACATTTATTCTATTGTTGACCTACAAACATGGAACGTATTTTGTTTTATTTTATGAATTATCTGAACAATATTATTAACCAGTGTGTAAAATGTGAAAAGTGTAACATGATCAAGCTGTAGTTGATTGATTCTACACTAAATATTGGTTTGTGGGTTATTAAAAAGCTACATTTATTGAAAATTCCTTACATAGTGAGAATTAATACAAAACAAGGTCTTACTTTTTTTTTTTTTTACTTCCTCATAATTGTGGTATGTCACAGTTTTTTGAATACATTTGGTTGTATTGAGAGGTAATTGTTGGAAAAAGCAGAAGGGTTCTCCATCCATGAAAACAAGAACTTCCACTGCTGAAATAAGTGTTGAATGATGAGTGGATGAAAGGCACCAAATTTGTTTGCAGAAGTAGATGTTTACACTTTGTGTGACCTGGTTGTGTTTCATCCTGTTAAATTTGCGAGTGAATGTTTTGCCTCTCTTTATATGACGAGAAGTGCGCTGTAAATAAATAAGATCTAGTGTGTTTTTTTAGTGGCGTTGGGTGACTATTCATCATTGATCTATGCTTTGTTTTCTGTTGTGTCTTCAAAAAAGTCTGCCAGCAGAACTCATGGATTGTCTTCAACACAACACACCATAAACCAAAAATACTGCTGTGTGTTAGCCTGTATTGAATATGAAAGATAAAGTGTCATCGTGGTTCATTGTTGATCAAATCTCTCCATTTGGGTCACTGAGTCACGATCACATAAACAGACCTCGACTCATTCTTCAGTCCTTTTGTTTTTTTACATCCACAAATTATTATTTTTTTTTATGCCAGCAGATGAGAACATTGATTTCAGACACAAAAGTGACTTTGAAAATGAGTCATCTTGGTATGTTTGCTGGTGATTTGCTGGATTTGTCATTCCTATTTGTCACAGCTTCCTGTGTTGGGGAATGGTGAAGGAGAGTGAACCAATGAGAGAGCAGCGACGAGGATGCAACTGTGATCCAGGAAAAAACAGACCATTGTTCCTGGGAAGTAGAAGAAGTGTGACCTCCCTCCCCTTGCCAGCTCTCTCTGCGCTCGGCCCGGCGGCACATCGAGGAACTCGGAAGCCCATTGACAAGTAAGGTATTCATGTGAGACTCAAAGTCTTGTTAATTTTAGCATAAAGGTCTTATTAGGTTTAGGTAGTGTTATTCTTGGAGTTTGGTCACTTTTTCTGAAAGAAAACTCTCAAACCCAAGAACTTTCTTTTCTCTGTTCTTCAGTGGTTCTCATTGTATTCTTCTCACTGCAATTTTTTTAGTTAATATTTCATTGGACTGTATGTTGATGTACAAACAATAGTACCTTCTGCAGTCTCAGACTTTGTGACACAGACGAGCACAGAGGCATCGCCAATGTTCTTCATTTCAGACAGAGAGGGCTGTGTTACCACCTCATGTATTGATTTTGTGATGAGTCAGAGAGTGTGCATCACAAGGGGGAGCATGTGTTTGTTTTATTTTATTTTATTTTTTTCTCGTGAGAGCGTATACATGTCTCTTTGATCCAACATACAGTAACTCATTTATGTTGGAGCTTATTGCCATGGCAGAAGAGCTGAAACGATGTAGTGTTCTTCTAAAGTTCAAATGTAAGGTCCAGGATGTCAGGCCTGTCATATTTTTCTTGTTTTAAACAAAAGTCATATCTACTGCTGCTCTTTTTTTTCTGAAAATGTCAAACATGCTCTTAGGCAGGTAATCAACTGAATTATATTTCTTAAGAGGTAATTGAAAAGGACGGAAGCTTAGCAGTGAAGCAAGTCATTTGCTGCCTATTGCAATTTCACAGAATATCCAGCAGATGTCAGCACTATACTGACATAAAGAGTTAGGGTTGTTCACTGGTCAGTAGCTAAAAATTATGACAACTCTAAAGGATTATTTAAATAAAAAAAAACCCTGTACAATACTTGTTTATGTTGTTCCTTAATGTCAAGAAATTTTCAATAAATGTTGAGGGAATATAGGTGCTTGTCTAAAAGCAGACATTCAGAGTGCTTCATATGTTTTTAAGGACATTAATTGACAATTTGCAGAATATAATGATGAATCTTGGTGATGGCTAACGTGCGAACTAAACGATGATGAAACAATCTGAGGCTGGCAGGCAGAGAAGGAGGAGAAGAACCATTTCTGCAGTGGCACAGGCTCTGTCAAAGATCGTCAGATACAGAAGACGGCAACGTTTAGGATTTCAGGAACCGAGTTCAGGTTTCAGTGTTTTATGACAGGCAAAATACAGAAATCTGGCAATGAGCTGAGTTAACACTGGAGCAGGTATCCTGTACAGTGATGAGATAATAGACTGCAGCTGAGCCAGGTGGTTTCTTGGTGCTGCCATTCCCAAAAAAGCACAAAGATGGATGGGGGGGGGAAAATGCAAACTACAACACTAGGAAATTAGTTCTGGACAAAGTAGAAAGCTGTCGGTGATCACATAACGTTTCCCTTAAAAAAATACATTCCAATATGATTACTTTCTCATATATTGATAAAGATTCAGTTGCATGAGGAAGTTGGTGCAATCTTTTCTTTTTCTTTGTCTCTTCCTACATTTTTGCTGAAAACCACATGGACAATTAGAACAATTAAAACCAAACAGTATTTTGTAATTTTGATGGAAGCTATTCTTGGACACCAAAGAGTACTGCATTACAGAAAAATAACATGATTCATCCAGTATTGTATTTTTCTTTACTTACTCATGGTCAGCGCAGGAGCAATCTAATTTTCACAAAAACTGGCAGCAAATAAGTGATTGGTTGGGATAGAAAATGTACAAAATTTACTGGCCTAGTTATTTATTGCACAACAGAAATTACAAGTGATTCAGATGTGTAGGATTTGTGTAACATTTTGATTATTTCCCTTGAAAAGTAAGGGACCGATGCATACATAAATTCTCTACACTTTCTCTCATGAGTTGTGTTGGAATCTGCTCAAGGGTTCACAAAACTTCAATCTTTTAGTCACAAATAGAAAGAAAATGTCAGCGGATGAACAGGGCAACTACTAATCCAACAGGATGATTCTGACTGTCTTCAGTAGTAAAAATAAATCTTAAACTTGTAAGCAAAGTATTTTCAGTAAACTGTCTGATAACTAAAACAGATTTCTGATTTTCTCTAATTTATCTTATTGACCTATATCCTCTGTTATACTCTCTCTCTAACTCTATCTCATTCACTCACAGCCACGCATGTACAAACAAACATAGTTGATCTAATAGCAGCAGCTGAGCCTCTGCACTGCATGTTGGGCTGATGTACCAGAATGACCCCGCCGTCTCCCCAGGGACAGGCCAATTTCCATACAGATAGACACAGAGTCAGGCTGCACCTGTGCTCTTGGAAACCCTTGTTGGACTTCTATTAGATGGGGAGAAATTCTGATGCTTGTTAGTGCCGTGCACCTCCCTAGAGGAAAAAGTGAGGAGGGGAGAGAAGGAGAGGGACAGATATAGTTATCTGGGGATCCGGAGAAATGAGAAAATGAGAATGGAGGGGCACATCTGTCTACTGTTACCTCCTGCCGCATCACTGATGATGTCATTAATGTCAATTACCAGTGATATAGGATGACCCAAATAGAAATAACCCAATTTCTCCAGTTCTTAAATAAAAGTGTCTCAAAGTTTATTCAGAATTTGAGAGTTTCCACAAAAAAGGCTGAAGTGACTGAGAAACTGTGCTTGTTTTTGTTGTCCAATATATGACAGTGTAATTAGAGACACACACAGTTAAAAATGCTGTCAAAGCTATAGATCAGTCATTTTGATAATTCTTTATTTTACGAACAAATGCTATCTAAAATCAGATTAAGCACAAATCTATATTCATTTGACTCGGTAGCTGCTCTTTTTACGCAACCTCACATTGACTGACCACTTGGTCAGCATTTCGGTGGGTCGTCCAGTGTGCTGCTGAAGTCTCAATCTGAAATGCTTAACGAATAGAGCAGGTTTCCAGACAGAACAGTAGGTCTATTTGTGTTATTGTTTGATGCAGTCTTGTGAAAGTGTTTAGCTAAACTTTCAGTTTCCAAGACTTTTCATGTTGCAACCCTTCTATCCCTCTTACAACTGCTTATCTAGTTAAAGTTTCAACAGCATACAGTGATAACATCTCAAATAGTTCCGTGTGAATTGCAACTCTGTTTCAAAAGATGAGACGGAGGAATTGTCAGAAAAAAATAAAACTGGCTTACTCCATCTGTCAGTGGCACAACACTGATGTTTATGTATCTTATGTTACTCTGAAGACGCTGTCTAGACTGATGAAGATTCACTCACCTCAGAATGCTGGACTCTTACTGAGGCTGAAATGGAAGAACTGTTTGGTCATTTTACTGAGCAATCGCGCTGACTATAGAGTGCTGAAGATTCTGCACATGATGGCCTGGCAATCATTCACCATGGGGAGACAACAGGATTGTAAAGCAAATGGAAAAAACAGCCGACTTCGTCATTAGAGAGTTGCACTCTCTGAATTTGCAGCCTTCATAGAAAAACACACAATACATATACCAGGAGCACATCATAAATTATGCACAAACCTAAAATATGTAGTTGAATGAGATTTTTTAAAATGTATTGATTTCTTTGCACATGGCCCCGTAAAAAAATACATTTTTTGATTCACTAACAGACTTAGCCAAAAAAAAAACAAACAAAAAAAACAATGTGAAATTTATCAAAAAGTTTAACTCATGATTTAGTCAAAGTCAAACTTCTTGTCAGGTTAATTTTGATCAGTTGGATCTTTTGTGAAATATTAACATAGTTCAATTACGCGCTAAAGTATAACCAGACCTTCCCAGAAAGGTCTTCTGGCTAATGATTTGGTGTGGAACCCTCCCTTCTGCCCTTTGATTCATCGGCCTTTCATCTCTTTATGCAGGTCGCAATGAGCGGAGGAATCAATGTGAAATCACCCCCCCGTGGGCCTTCCTCCTCAGGAATCCCCCTCCCCCGCAGCCTTGTGACCAACTCTCCAAAAACAGACTCCCGTCGCCAAGCTTGTGACTTGCCCAGGCCCTCAGTGCAGACCCCAAAACACAGCCCTACACATACACCCACTCACTCTCCCTCACTCCGTCCACGAAACTCCGGTATTCCTGGGCCTTCCTCTTGGGAACGCCTGAAAGACGGGGGCATGAAAAATCAACTCTACCACCGGAGTCATGTGTCACGTTCAGCCTACAGCAGCCCGGTGGTCCAGCGCAGATTACCATCGCCACACTCCAAGGACACATTGGATCTTCAAAAACCTGTTCCATCTCACATCATGCATGATGGGAATCATAACAGAAGAACCATCATTAATAAGAACCAAGCCAACAACCTGCATCCAGCTTTCCGTTTCAGAGGAGGTGAAAACTCCAACACAACTCAGGAAATGAGTCAAAATACGTTGGCAAGAGGAGGAAATCCCCCTAAACAGCAACCAGTCGAAGCCAGCATTGTAAAAAATGGGAACTTTCGGCCCGGTACCGCTCAGTCAGGCTCCAAACACACTTTTAGAAGTCACAGTGGCTCCACAAGTCAGTCAGACGAAGAGATGGGGACTCCAGAGGACAGCAGTTCAGCATCTTCTCCTGATCCTCTCCCACTTCCACTCATCACATTTGCCATGCCAGTAATATCCAGTGTTTATGAACAGGAACACCACCTGCCCAAGGACTCTACAGAGACACACACAACCAGAGTCAACATGGCAGCTGTGGCTCCATTCAGCTACAGGTAACAGAAATTTTTTTTTACGCCTATCACAGCTCACCACCTTGCAAATGTACGGACTCCTTTTAGCTTTTAGACATTTTTTCTGGTTGCAACCACAAACAAGCATATTTTACTGTAATTTTATTTAACAGACTAATTAAAAAAATCTGGAAATTAAAGGAAATATATACCTAACTCGTGCAATCACACAATTTTCACAAATACAAATCTGAACAGTTTGTATAATCTCCTGTAGTATTAATTACAGCTACAAGGATTTTGGGGTGGGGCTGCCCAAGTCCAGTCCTGATCAGCTGCTGTCCTGCAACTTCTAGATTCATCCCTTCTCCTATAAACCCAAGTCAAATATATGGATCATTAAGATAGCCTGGCCGAAATACTAAATTAACATTAACAGGTGCCTCGTTCAGCTTGGTTCTTCTACTTTTGTTAAACTTTTGCAGCATTGCAGACAAACGTTAGCGAATGGGTAAAGTTTTAAAATTCAACACAGTCCACACCTACAGGAAGCAACCGCTTCTGTATGAAGCTAAGCATAGCAAGGGGCTGGTTTTTACCAGGCTGCTGTTTAGATGGCTCTCGAGAACTGGACTTGGGTACCCCTGTCCTAACTAAGATGATCTCTGCAAACAATGGTTAGTTTTATTTTGGGTTAGTTAAAATAAAGTTGGTTATTTTGGTTAGGCTGAATACCAATGCATATAAAAAATTTTTATATCTCATCACTGTGTTATTAGTTCTCTTTTGCGTCCTCGTGCTCACCATTAGTTCTCTCTGGTTATGAATACATGCTGACTACTACCTGGAAGAATCTAGACCAGACTCAGAGGCTTGTTCAGTCATTTCAGGCTAATTTAATTCAACAGAATCACCTCCAGAGATGCATCATTGTTGTGCTTGCATAAACACACCCTTCCACTTCTCCAAAGCAGAGCCATAGTTATTGTCTTCAGGTCCAGGCCTTACTCAGATTGATGTTCTCACTCAGATGCAGGTTACTGTGATAAGTGATTAAAAATATACATAGATTTTTTATTTATTTATTTATTTATTTTACTTTTTTAGGTTTAAAAAGACTTTCTGTATTTGTATATGTATGTTAAATTGTGGAGGATAATGTGTAAGTATGTTCCTCAGTTGAAAACAATATTTGAGTGTACTGAACTGTTTTGAATGAATTTACATGTTCAGTAACTGAAATGTGCAACGGTTATATGTGTTTGGCAGGCTGAGGATACAGGAGAGCGACTTCTCTCTGGAGGAACTGAGTGACTGCTCATCTGGATCTATTGAAGTCTGCTGTGATGACCTAACAACAGGTTAGAGACATTATTAAAATTATACATTTAGAAATTCAGGACATCAGTATTACGTTTAGGAAACCATGCAGATAATCACACCTACTAATTTCTGTATTAATAAAAATGATCTTGGTTCATAGAAAAGAGTAACTTTCATTTCTATACTGGCAGTCGTCTTGTCTAATATCAAGAGATGAATTATTAGGATTCATGTCATTATTGGAAGTTTTCCTGTTTTATAAATCCTGTCAGTGTACCGCTATCTACCCGACTCATGCTGCTGGCAATTAAGACATGTATAAAACCTTCTATGAGGTTTCTACCAGCTGGTTGTGAAAAGGGTGTGGGGTGGGGGCTGGTCTTTTGGGCCAGTCATGGTCTTTAAAAAGGCCTCTGGCTGTCTTTGGGCCTTGATTGTGGTCTTGTAATTGGTCCCTAGCAGGCGTTAGAAACAGAACCGAAGTGTTAGTCCTCTGAAGCTGCATTTATACGGAGGGTGGACTGACATCTTAATCACTGTAATTTAGATTGCAGAGGAAGGGAGGGAAATAGGTCGGAGGGTAAAGATTTTAGGCAAGTGGGAGATGGAAAGAGAAGTGCGCAGAGGGACAGCGGATGATGGATCTCATTTTGTTCACAAAGGTCAGAGTGAAAAACGGCACAACTCTGCAGCAGAACGAGCATACAGTTCAGCGCTTTTAAATAGATGATGTAATTGTTTAAATGGTGGTCCCCACTGAATATGAGTTATTTTTCTTGCAGGTTCTGTTTTCCATATGATTGCATTCACACAGATTCAATCAGAGGTAACATGATCAGCTCGCCTGTCTGAGGCTTTAATGAAGATCTGAACATTTAATGTGATTGTGGCACCAGGTGGTCTTTCAATTAGAGCGCAGACCTTCCGACCTTAACTCTCTCCAGAACAGTATTTGAGTGTACATTTGTACCTGTGTATGGAGTGTGTCTGTGTGTTAATGTGCGTCTGTGTGGCAGCACACAGATGGTATTTGAAAAGATAAATGTGATGTGGACTCGGTATCATTTTTCATCTCCCAGGAAGGGAATGGCTTGAACGTCCCTGTGGACATTCTAAAGGTCTGTCAGTCTATAGAGTGGATATCTCTCTGTTATTCACACGTTGTGCAGACAGAAACAGAAGCTGTGGAGATTATAAGGATACAATTAATTACCAACATCAACAAATCTGTGATAAATATACATAGACAGTGACAATTGTGCAAGCTTACATTTTATGCATTTTTGTACCATGCTGTTAAAGCTCCTGCATAGTCTAACGGATACTGCTTCAGGGATCTACCACTGCCTCTACTCTTGGACAGTTCATAATCCTCTTTGGCCAATCCAATCAAGGGGAGACATATGCCATGTTGGTGTTGGACAGTGATGAGTGGTTTAGTAGCTTTCTGGAGATGATCAGACAAAAGAATGGATAAGACTATTTGCTCACTCATCCCCAGGAGGAGTAATCACTGTTTATGGTTTAATGCCATTCCTCTCACCGTGTTTGATCCAAGCATTGAGCTTTCAGGAGTTCTGCACTCAAACTTCAGCAAAGTCAAAGTTACGATGCATCTAAAGAAGTTGAACCAAAGTTGAAAACATAACACAAATGAAATGTACACAATTTATCCATGCCAGCCATACAAGATGATGATATTGTATCTCTCACTCTTTTTGGCCGTTTTGTCTAGAAGAACCTGTTCACCAATAGATATTGTATGTCACTATGTGTGCCTCTGGATTGATTAATTTCAAATGCATAGCAGTTACTATAATAAATTATTTATATAGGCATTTTTGCAAAGCAGCCATGTTGGATGTTTAGGTCAGGTTGCTTTTGCAGTCAGAAATATTAATTCAGCAGGTAATTTTGTGTTATTTCACAGTGGAAAAGGTGACTTCTAAGTGCAAATACTGCAGTGCTCTAATACATCGAGCATGAAAGAAGAGCCTCCCCCAGGGCGGCTTTGGCCCACACTAACTACCAACACAGAGCCTCCGCGTCGTCTTATCTCCATTTCTGCTGCTTTCTTCCTGCAACCCTTTCCCCCCAGGGAAAGGTTCCTTATAACAAAGGAAGCAAGGGTTAATGCACAGCTGCATTACAGAACAGGAGATGGAGGAGGAAAGCATGGAGAGAGATGGGTAAATTAAGGAATGGGTGAATGATTACACACACAGGATCTTTCTTGACCTGTGGGATGACTCCCAACCCAGGCAGTCTAATTAAGTTATTCATGTGTGTAACCCCCTCAATTTGGGACACACAGAAAGACACTCAAAAGTGAAATCACAAAGACATCTCTCTCTGTCACATTAATAACCCATGACAAAGCATGTTCACATGCCAGAATATAAACACACACTGTGGATTTGCAACCAATAAATTTCAACGTTTATTTTGATATACACATTTATAATATACTTAAAGATCCCACTGACAAACTGTTGTAACCAGGCAACCATTGCTGGTAGCAGAGCATTATGGGATACCCCAGGAAAGTGTCCTGAGAATGTCGACACTGGGGATTTGGCCAGAGACCATCTCTACAATTTCTTTTTTTAAAATAAACATGTAAGGTGCAAATTCTCATCCATCACATACTTCTCTGCATGGCAGCTGATGTTTTTTTTTTTCCTGCTCTCAGCTGGTGTGTGACTCATGATGAGTTTGTGCCGTCCACCCAGAGGGAGAGAATGTTTTATTTTATTTTTTTTAAACAAGATTAACATTCATGCTGCAGGAGTTGGCTGCTTGTATGACTGATACAGTCTCACTTTTGACACTGAAAGCTGGATTGCTGAAATGCTTAAGCTGGTGACTCATGGAGCTCATCATCAGTGGTCAGTGTAACTACTAGACTAGAGATTTGTCACTGCTGGAAAAACCCTCTTTGTTATTCAAGCAACATTATTCTACCCCAAAGGAGGAAGCCACGTACTGTATGCATCAACCAGACCGCTGTTTTAAGTGTTTTGTGTGTAAACAGGACATTAATAACCATGCCGGGGTGTTTGTGTGGTCCAAGAGTGTGTATGTGAGAGTAGTCCCTTGTGTATGTGTGTCAGTGTGCCGTTGTTCTTTGCGTCCTGTGGACCCCCTCTGTTTTGCATGTTCGCGGACACAAGCAAACGTCGGAGGAGAGGTGAGGCATTGAGGCAGGATATCCCTTCTCTGTCTTACGAGCTTCCTTTGGTCCTCTGGCTCACATACTGAGATCCTTCCTCACCAGTTCCCTTCCACATCTCACTCTTACTCATTGCTTTGTTTCTGAGAAGAAAACTCCACTGATGGTGAACATCATAAGACTGAGTTGGAAAGTTACACGAATCTTCAATTCACACTGCTTTATTGTAAAACTGAAGGAATATTGCTTTATGTGACGAAGATGGCATCTTGAGTGACTTCAACAAACCAAAATGTATGTCTGACTGTTTAGCAAAGCACCATTGTCAACTATCCCAAACTTTTTCAATGAGATTTTGATCATGGGAACAAGTAGACCTCTCCAAAACAGGCATGTGATTGTCCTGGAAGGAGTCAGACAGGCATTTGGAACTGCAGTGTGTCTTGTTGAAAGACCCAGTCATCACTGCCCTTAGTCAAGAAGGAAGAACTCTACAATTTATCCACATATCCAGCTGCAGTCTTGGGACTGCACAGCTCTATTGTTCTTTTGAAGGAAAAATCTCCATTGTCTGCCTGACTATAGTCTTGTTGTCTTTCAACAGGAACTGTTGTGCTCATCCTTATCTCCCGCAGTTGGTGTGCGCAGGACAGGGTGTGTTCTGGACAGGTTACCAGTCCATTGCAGGACACCTTCAGGATCATTTTCTAAATTTAATGTCTCACTGCATAAGACTTACTGGCCGCAAAGGTACCTTGCACCTTTATTCTGAATCTCAACAATCCATGCTCAGAAACAGAAAGCTATTTGCCTTTGCCATTAGCATAAACAGAGGAAAAGCTTGGGCAAAAAAATCAGATGAAAACTCTGGACTTAAACGTCCAATCAGTTGATGAACAGCCTGAGTTTAAAAACAGCTTTCAGGCAATTTCCTTGATCCTATTTGTTTATCTATTCACTTCGGGTTCCGTCTTCTACTTTTTACACATTTAAGTTATGATCTATAATTCAACAGCACAAAATGTGAAATCAAAATCCTTCCAGTCCTTTTTCTTTTGATGTGCTGTCTTTTTGATTCTCAAACAGGCTTCTAGCCTCTCAGTCCCCCCCTTTTCTCTCCTCCTTTAAATCCCACAACTTTTTGTTCTCTTATTTGCACACAAAAAGGCAAAACAAAAGCAACGGAGAGGTGGTGGATGACAAAAGTGAGTGGGTGAAAGTGAGAACACATGCCATCTGCTAAACCTAAATGAGACTCTTTTCTTTTATATTTAGGTTTGAGGCGCTTTGATGCAGTTGCTTCCAAATCTTCTGTACTGCTCTTTCCTCTCAGTACTTTTCCTTTCAAGGCCCAAGGCCTTGTATAACTTTGTAAACATGCGTATAATGAACCATTCAGTGCATCTCAGTGAGTCCTTCTTCACATGACTGCTCTGTTGAAATATAGTGGCGAATTTGTTTCACACTGGTTAAAAATGCTAAGGCAAATATACTCATGCAAAGGAGCGAGCCACTGACCACTTTCTCCACGTCTGCCAGCCTTGCTGTCTGTTTGCCGCTATTTGACCCTGTGCATTCTATCTACTATCTAATTTTACTTGTCAGTCATACCTTTCATTACCTTTTTCCAGTAAATACCTTTAGCCATTTATGGAAATGTTCAAAATATTATGGCAATTTAAGACAAAAGTGTTCACATGCATCGCTCTAAAATATGCTGAGGGTACGAGGCTGCTACATGCTGGATGTCAGGGTTAATATTTAGGACGGGCACTCATTACACTCCGAAACTATTAGCTACTTTGATGTCAGGACCAGATTGCTCAGGTCTGAGAGGCCGTCTTAGTATATGTGTGTTTGTGTACAGCAGCACTGAAAAGTACTCATGAGCCTGGAACTTTTTCATGTTTTGTCACAATGTAAGCAACGACTATTTCTTATCTGACAGACCAGTATAATGTAGTGTATAGCTACATGTTTTTCAAAATTGGTTACACTCTGAAAAGTTTCGCTTGTATATATTTAGCCGTCTTTAATCTGGTAACCATAAAGCAAATCCAATGTAACCAACGACTTCCAGAGGTTTTCTAATTAGTAAACAGAGTCCATGTGTGTGCAATTTACTGCCCATATGTATCCAGCCGTTCTGTGTAGTTGCTCATTCGAGAACATTAGAGAACAAGACGGCATTAAGAAAACCAAGCAACCAATCAGACGGGTCTGGTTAATACTAGGGTTAGGGTATGAAACGGTACAGGACAGGACTTCGTACGAAAACTTGCATAGCTGCCAACTTAAACTGACTGCTCAGGTGAGGAGAGCATTGTACCTTCCAGTACAATGACAAAAAAAGTATTCTGTTCTATTTTATTTTATATTAATTAGGGAAGCAGCAAAGATGGCTGTGGCGTCTCTGAGGGAGATGTGGGGATCCAGAGTCTGATAACATAACAACTCTAAGTCGTGCCCTCCAAAAGAATCTGACAACTATGACATGGTGTTAAGAGGAAAAACACAGTAAAAAGAAAGTCATAAGTAGTCCTCCTTTTAGATTTGTCACAAGACATGTAGGGTAGTATGAGTCCTTTTGCAATGCACTGTATGTGTGTGCTTGTACGGGCACACTTTGAGACTAAGCAGAAAGAAAGTGGAACAATAATCTCTAAGTCTAAATCAACCATATATTAAAGCGATTAGACTGTGGAGCCAGAGAGACGAGTGTTTTTGAACAAACGGGTATCTGTGCACTGCTAATGCAAAACTTTACTTGTGTACATATGTGTGTGTTTGTAAGAGCACCGACTCGTGTCTTTTCCCTGAATGGGTCTGTGCAACACACAGAGCAATCTTGTATGTGGCCACTTGCTTCTCACTAGCCTTAATCCTTCATCAGGGAAGTATAAGAGCTGATGTACAGCACCTAATAGCCTTAAATTACAACCCTCACAAATTCGCCGCACCCCCCACTAGCTCAGAGAGCTCATATAGCTGTCACCGCACAGCCCAGGCTTCACTGTGGCAAAACCACTCCAACATTGGTCCTTTATTAAACCTTGCTACCACTAATTAATGGAATGGCCTCCACACAATAAAACAGCCTCTGTATGCCTACGTCTTCATCCACACTCCTTTACTACACACCCTCACTCAAGGCCAAATGGACTTTAGGCCAGAGAAAAAAACAAAACAAAAAAAACATGCATTGTAATGTGTTTTTTGTGTTGTTTTGTAGGTTCAGTCCAAACCCGTTTGAACCGTTTTTAAATTAACTCTCTGCCACTGAGGTGAAATGTCAGCAAGCAGGCTTGTTTTCACTCTGATTTTGTATTAACCGATTTATGCAAATGCAACAAGAACCAGCTCCTTTTTTGCCGTTTGGGTGGCTGATAAGATCCTGGCTGTAGGCATTGCTACTTGCAGATTGAACAAAGGAACACACCTACCATTAAGCACCAAAGATGTGAATGCTTTGTCCGTTAGATGATCACGATGCACACAGGATGCATTAGTGCTCAAAAATGGACTGCATGCAGATATGTACTGATAGTGAGTGCCTTATTATTGACTTACAGATCATTTTGTGCTCCATCAGCATTGTAATAGACATTGTAAAGTACAATGTGTGAAAACACTGTAAATTGTTTCCTGTTTTGTTCTGGTTAACTTTGTTTTAAATTATTTGGCATTTATTATGCTTTCAGGGAAGTATATAGTTTTTAAGGTTATCAGAACATTTGCAAATTGCTTTGAGTATTTTTCTTTCAGTCACAGCATCCACACTGAGGAGAGTTGTTCCCAGTGCAGTCTGGTAGACATATAATGATAGTTTCCATACATAAGCAGACTGGAAAGCATTTGTGAGGCTGTCCTCACCTAGACGAGAAATTGTGTAGAGTGTTAACATGGGCATGTTAACTAGGGTGAAACAAGGTCTGGTGTCCAAGATCTAGTCTTCTTTGTGAAGAGAAAAAAAAATTAGTAGACTGGGGAGGAAGAAAATAATTCGTTCTCTTGTCTGGGTTGGAATGTCTAGAGTGATAAGATGATATGGTGAACACTAACCAATTCCCTCCACTGGAGCTCTTACTTCTCTGGTCCTGTCTCATCAATGTGACACACTTGTGGAAGACCCATTCATACACAGGCATGGGGGAATACAGATAAAAACACACACTCTTAGGTTCTCTCTCTCTTTCCCTCAAACACACACGCACACACACACACACACACACACACACACACACACACACACACACACACAGTTTTTACATCACTGAGGCGATGACTTTGTAATCTTGAGGCATGCACGAAACTGCACGATATCAATTTAATAGCTTGTGTATCTGCATTGGCCGGATGGAGTAGGTGGGGTAAAACGGGAAGTCGGCAAAGATGCAATGAGAGATAAGTGATGTGAGGCAGGTGAGGTAATGTAATGACAAATTCAGTTCTATAAGTTATTAGTTGTGGCTTAGTAAGTCACAGAAATGATCTTAGTTTTTACTTGATTTACATCCAATTACTAATTTCTGGGTCTTTAGCGGCTGGACAATAAACTAATCATCAAAACGGGTGTTGACGTAGGACAAGGTGAAGGGGAGAATTAATTCTACACAAAACGTTTCATATCTCGTAAAGCCCTCATTGTTTCCCATTCACTGGTGAGCAGCGTAGCACAGCCTCTGCAGTGTATTTTGGAAACGGAGGATGGAGCGGTGAATCAGCCAGTAGGAGGGGAGACCACGCGAGTGACAACATGAAGGAAGGAGGGAAGGAAGGAACGAGGAGGATGAAGGAAAGGAGGGTGAATGAGCTGCCGGGGGAAGAGTGAGCAACGCAGTGAGAGAGGGAGAGGCAGAGGGAGGAGAGAAAGAGGAAGAGGGGGGTGTCGTTGGTGCTGCTGCGACTGTTTCTCCTGTCAGTCGGCTGCTGGTCGCCTGCCGAACAGGAGGTAGTACAGAGCAAGACAGAGGTACCCTGAAGGGACATTGAGGTAGCGTCTGGCCAGGTTTTCATCTGTGTTGCGCAGGCAGTCGTGGATACGCTTGTAGCTAGTGGATTTTGGTGCTGAATAAGGATCTGGAAATCCATGGATTATCATCAGCAGTGAGTACAACTGTCACTCTACTAACCCACTCATCATTTTTAGCAAAGAAGTGAACCCACAGTCTCACACTGCAGGGAGTCTGGCTCACTCAGTCATGACCCTGGGGTAAAAGGGGGCGACAACCAGTCAGCCTTTGTGTCTTTACGCATTTCTTTGTCCCCTTCTTTTCTCTGGTTCCTTTAATCAGCTGGTACGTGTGCATTTCTGAGTGGATGACTGATGCTGTTGCTTTTCTTCCTACAGGAGGGATGCTGGAGGCTAATGTGGCTAACATTAGCATGACGGCTAAGCCCAGAGAGCTGGATCTAAGGTCTGCAGCTGTCTCCTGTCAGGATACTTCAGCCCAGCCCATGGCATCCAGGAAGCCACAGGCTAAGCCCTCTGCATTGCCCCAGGCACCTTCACGTCCTTCAGGGTCAGAGCTCAAAGTGTATCGGCCCAACTCCGGCTCGATCCCTATTCCAATACCTAATCCGACTGGGCTCCGCAAGCAACGATCACTTGGCAACTTGTGTGTGCTCACCGACGCTGAGAAGAAGCTGCACCTGCACCAATCCCCTCGATGGAACGATGATGCAAGCCGTCATGGAGCAGGGTCAAACAAAGCCGGACAGACCAAGGCAGGTCAAGCAGGTGGCGGGAGACCACCTCTCTCTCGGACACTTTCAAAGTCAGAACAGTCTCTATTCCAGGGTAAGCCCAAATCCTTTGGCTCCCCGGCAGTAGCTTCAAACATGGGTAAGCCGAGTCGAATCCCGGCTCCTGGTAAACCACGGGGACCTTACGCCGAGGTGAAGCCAATCAGTAAAGCCTCCGAAGTGAACCCAGGTACAGACTCTGCCGAACAGCTTCTCAAAGCTAACTCCAATGGAACTGGGAGTGCTGGCACCAATGGCAAGAAACCTGGGGAGAAAGGTAAATCTGGAGCTCAGCTATCGGAGGAAAAGAAGGAGAAGAAGGGGACAGACGGAGAGAATGACAAGAGTTTTCTGAAGGTGGACCCAGAGTTAGTGGTGACCGTTCTTGGAGACCTGGAGCAGCTTCTCTTTAGCCAAATGCTGGGTAAGTGCATTGCAGCTTTACTCTCCACACCTAAACCCGTCCTTTCACCTCCGACTGCATGAACTAGCACAATTCGGCTCCATATCATTGCTGAAGCAAGCATTTCTAGAGAGCTGACATTGTTTTGTTGCGCAGCAGCAGAGTGTTTTGTCCTGGTCTCAACTGACCCAGTGCCACAGTGATCTAGATTTATATTAAACCCTCTCAATAGGTTCTCTCCCTCTCATTTTCAGACTTCAGATGAGCAAATCTGAAGCCTGTGACAGCAAATATCATGCATTATTGTAAGCAGCTTTTAGGAGGCATCGTATCCTTTCATGTCTTCTGGCTCCCACTAAAACCAGCCATTCGTTAATAAATGCCGTGTGAGTGGGACTCGTGGGGTGTGTGTTTTCATTCAGTAAATAAAACGGCTGCACATCGAGCCAGGCTCTGGTCACAGTGGGCCACATATTTAGCTTCGCTGCACCCCTCCCTCAATCCCACCCCTTCCCCGTCCACGTCTATTGATCTCCGGGCCACTGACAGATGGTCACTATCCACCCCACTCCAATGTCCTCCCCCTGTTTCCGAGGGCAACGTGTGGGAGGAGAGAGTGGAATCGTAGCGGGTGGCTGAATGGGCAGGTAGTTGTCTGCCGTGGATGTAAACAAGTTGCGGTCATTCGGATGTGCTGCTTTATCCTAAGCCTTAGCCACTGGAGGTGTACTGTGAGAATAATGACTGTGTTTATCATTATTGCGCTGAACTAAAACCTTTCACCCATTAATCATTTATAGACAGTCTCTGAAATTCTGTGTTGGGCTATTGCTCATTCTCTTTTCATCCATCCCTCTCAGTGGGAGAAGATCGCATCTTAATTTACAGGAAGTGGGGGGAAAGAGAGAGACTAGTGAAGTCTTGACAAAAATTAAAAAAATAATTCTGCTCATTTTCAAACCCTCTGCCATCTTGCCTCTGCATTTCGTCCTTTTCTCTTCAGTAGCTTGTCTCCTGCAGCAGAGCCTAAAATCCCAGCCAGGATGACCTTGCCCCTGCCGGCCTCAGTGTGTTGTTTCTCTGGATGCTGTTTTGTGTGTGGATGCTGTGTACATGTGTGTGACCTTGTTTGCTGTTGTGAAGTTACTGGCGAGACCCTCATTAAGCAGACAGGTAGGGAGGATAAGGTTAAAAAGAGAGAAAATCCTCCACAGCACTGAGCTTAACAAGAGAAAAAGGAAAAGGCAGAACCATTTCACAATGTCAAACAAATGTAGAAAGATTTTTTTTTTAAATGGATAAAAGGCATCAGTGATTTCACTCTAAATTGAGCAATGTGAACTTTAACCAATAACATTTGCTGAATTAACCTACTTAACTTACTGTTAAAATTTGGCCACTAGGAAATACTGATTATTCATCTGATGTTAAGCTTAACGTTGGAAAGATGTCAAACAATTAACATCTTTCAGATCCGAGCCATTCACATCTGATAGATCAATACAAAAATTTCATGGGATTATTTGAGTTTTCAAAGAACGAGACCAGGATCACAAAACCAAAGGCGAGTTGCATGTAATCTGCCAGCATTAGCAGATAATTATTTAACTGTTTGCTTAAGTTTGCTGGTGTAGTTTTAGCCGACCAATGGCAATAAAAATGTACTTTTACCTCATGGCCTTTTCAGTGCTTTTTGTCACTTTGATAAGAAATAGAACTCTCTCACCATTACGTTTCTCCAAAAGTTTACGTTTAGGATGCACAATGGCATTTAGAGTAAGAAAAACACCATTAACAAGACAAAGTATCCTGCTGAATAGAAGCAATACCAATTGACCTAAAATTAACGTCTACCAGGAATCTTCCATCAGCGGGTCATTACTCTCTGCTACGACCTCCAAGAAGTGTGCATCACAAAATCACAGCATATACAGAGGACATTGTGTGCTTGTGTGTGTGCGCAAATGCGTGTTTGCGTGAATTTGCATGTGTGTGCTGAAGAGAGGTTAATCGTAACTTGCCCTGTAGCTTTGCAGCTGTGGGCCCCTCCTTTATCGTATCTGCTTCTCCATTTCCGGCGGGACTCTCGGCTAATTGGGTTCTGTTCTGTCATCGGAAGATAGATTATGGATGCTTAGTGGATCTACACCTTCCATTCTCTATGCAGTCTGACCTCAGATTTCGCTTACTGGGAATATGAATATGCTGGCACAGGATATTTTACTGGAGAAGAAAATTATAACAAACAAATCTGTTACGCTAACTGTTATCCGTAGGGAGTAGGAATCTGCCCGTACTTTTTGCATGTCATATTGTGTGACATCTGGCGACATCCTATGTGACACTGTCCTTTTGAGGTTAGCCTGCAGTAATGGATAAGTATGATGTGGAATGCCAGTGAGGTTGTATAACCAAACACAATCTTTTGTGTATTTAAAAAAATAAAACTCCCCTCCTAAGCACATTGGAGAAAGACAAAGAAATAACGATCTGAATTTCTTGCAAGGTCAGGATTAGTTTCTGTCATATTTGTTTATCTTTAATCAGACATGTTTTACCACTGGGTGATTAGCAGCTTTTCATTTATTGGATTTAGGGAACTATTTGACTAATCTGTGCACGTGAGGGAGCTTTAGGTTCTGGAGGTCTTTCCTCCAAATCCAGAATGTATTTTAGAATCTTCTGAGAGCAGATTTAGAGTTAAGGCTGGATGTGGAGGATAGAGAGGATGAACACTACTTGTGAAACTCTGCCACCATAATGAATAAACTTGAAATGCTTTAATAGTCATTTTAAAGCTCTGAACCTCAGATGTCTTCCACTAATGACCCTCGTGGTCCAATCCAGCTCCCATAATGAGGTACGATGGAGAGGGTAAAGCTCCCTGAAGCACTAGCCTCTCTCAGCATGGGGCAGGAATAGTTTAGAGCGAATCCCGGCTAAGACGCCAACCAAGCTTCCGTATTAAGCCTCACATAAAGATAATGAGAAGATGTAGCTCCCACTCCCCACCCATTCGCCTAATCACAGATCTATCACCGTGGAAAAGACCATCCATACAGACTGAAATGAATTAAAGCTTAAAGTCATCAGGGCATCTGTTTGGTTGGAGATTTAGGCATTTAGGCAAGTAGGTTAGAAGATTGGAGAACCTCTGGTGATCACATGTGCCTCTAAGTTAAATTTCTCCGTACTCCTTTACAGACTCATAGTAACCAAACAAGTGGTGTGTTGTACATATTTGAATATGTATGTTTGCTAAAAGGGTATTAAACTAAGAAAATATGCAAGTTCTGCTTTTTATTGTGCTGTTTTTCTCTTGGTGAAATGTCCGTCTGAAATTTATATAAAATCAGTTCAGTTCAATTCAAGACGATACAAAAACAAAATGTGACACAAGTTGCACATGGATGCTCAGGAAGCTTCCTCTGTTAACAGAGTGCATGTTTTTTTTTTACACTGACACTGAATTGTGTATCAATTTGTCTGTTTGGTTGATTTTCTTCCCCTGACTCTTATTATGGAAAAATAAGCCCCAGAGAGAAACCAACAGGAGCTTTAACAAGAACACAAATGCAGTAGTTTGAAGGGGGTTGCCGGAAAATATTATCAAATCACTGTAGCCTCCTCAGTCCAAAGTACGCTCAGGCATCAATGCAGAATGTGTGCTATGTTCGGTCACACATGCACTCTCCTCCTCTTATTCCTCAGGGGGGTTTTTTTGACCGTGACAGGGTACTTTCCATAGTCAGTTCCTCCATTGTGATTGGAGTGCTGAGTCTCTAATGTGATGCCGGGAGTGGCCGGGGCCATGCGGGGCTGCCCTGGTTCTGCCCCGGGCTTTGCTGAGTGAACGATTCATGGGAGTTGTCCTTTAATAGAGGAGCTGGTGACAAGCCAAATAAAAACAAATGCCAACAGGAAAGTGACGAATAAAACATACTTTTCTCTTCCCGTCTTTCTCTTCCTCCCTTTCATGTTTGATGCGAGTTGACGGCCAGCGGTGTTCTGCCACCAGTCACACAGCAGAGAGGATATTTCTGGCACGAGGGTTTCAGGAAGTGGACAGAGAACATCTTTTAAGCATAACAGAGAAGTTGTTGCCAGGATTATTCATAAATTAAAGAACTGTTTACATGCATGGTAGCATTTATGTTTAGGCTCATTGTCTTTCATCACTTCAGTAGTGCTGTGTATGTTTGTTTGTGTTTAGATGTGGGTTTAAATGCTCTGTGGTCAGTCTGTAAAGACTTAATGCAGAGACCATTGCATTAGTGTAGTCTACTTCCTGCCATCCTCCTCCTAAATCATATTAGTACTCAGTGTGTTTTTGTCTCATCAGCTCTCACTTCAATAAAAGTTGCACAGCTACAATCCTCGCATTTCTATTGTGCCATGTTGAAAACAGAAAGCTTACATCAGCTGTTATTTTTCCATGTTAAATCCTGAAATTTGTGATTCACTCCTTAAAAGAAAATTCCCTTGAAATGCCTTTCTTTAAAATACCAAGGAAATTAAATTCAGATGTTCCTGAGACAACATTGTGAACAAACTAGTACAAATACTCCAAAAACGTGCTTTGGGAGTTAATAACGTATTTTATGATCATACCAATACCTTACTCTTGCACTTACAATTACTGATTTTTTAAATTTTTATTTGGTAGATCTTTGCTCAGCACAACGTCTACATAAATCCAGTAAAATACTACCTACTAATATGCAAAACCCATTTACACAAAGAGTAGGGGGTTATAATGTGAGGGGTTGTGGTAAATTTATGATCCAAGCAAGCAGTATCAACTACTAGGAAAAGTGTTAAGATCTTGGGTTGTTTTGATGTTTTGATCATTTAATTAATGTTTAACAGGACACAAGATGTCCTGTTAAACATTTCCAACAAATCATCCAGGGGAAACATCAGCCATTAACCATATGCATGTTCCACAATCATATAAGAGAAGATACTATTTTCGAGATGTCTTCAAGTCCAAGTCTTGAGGGTCAGTGTCCTGCAACTTTTAGACATATCTCTATGTCAACACACCTGAGCCAAGTAATGAGATCACTTGCAGAATTCAAGAGAAGTTGACTCCAAATTGAGGTAATTCAACTATTAGATTCAGGTGTGTGGAACCAAAGGCACATCGAAGTCGGCCCGCAAGCCTGGAAGAAGCATAATCCTTTAGGGATGATTCTGTCCAGCAGAAACATGAAGCTAGGTCAAAATTAATTGCATAACTAATTTGATAGATAAAGGGAATCCCTGGGTTCACCTGCCATCAGGACAACAACCCTATAAAGGTCCTTTATAGGACAACAACCCTGCACTGGAAAGGTGCAGGGTTTCCACCTTTCCAGGTGGAATGCACTGAAAAGAACTGTACTGGAAAGGTTTAGATCATTCATGCAATAAAAAACTCCAGACAAAGTCCAGATCTAAATCTGATTGAGAACTTGTGGCAAAATGTAGAACTTGATGTTCCCAGATCCCAATCTAACCGAGCGTGAGACATTTTGTATTGAAGAATGGGGGATAAAAATAAATCTCTGTTGATCCGTGTTGTGTGGAACAAAGGGACTTTACAAAATGGATAACATCAGGAAGAAACATCATGTGAAAACATAGAAACAACATCTCCAGACATCAGCCCGGGAGATAAAAGTTAATTTAAATGTTTTTTTGTTTTTTTTTTCAAATAGATTGTGACACTACCAAACTAGTTACAAAGTAAAGGACAACAAAGTCAGTGTTTCTTTTTTGTTCAGTCAGTTAGTGATGCTTCTCTACATTTCTTCAAAGTTGTAGTCTGATGGGAAAAATATGACTAATACAAAAAAAAAAAATTTTGGTCAGAAATGAATGTATGCAGATCCAAAAATAGCCACTGTGCGATCTACATCTGCTCTGGCACCTGTTATAACATGTTTAGAGATGGTTTCTCCAAATCAAATATTTATCCAAGCATTTTGTTCCCTTGTTTAGTATGTGCATCTGTAACACTTTAGTAGAGACACTGACTTGTTGTCATCACTTCCCACCACCTCGTTAAGAGTCCAGGCGAGTGCAGGCTGTGTGTCTGACATGTGCGAGGAAAGCTGCAGCTGCTTGAAGAGCATTGTGAAAAAAATAGTTCCTCAGGAAGGAACCCTCTTGAACAAAAACACACCCAAACATTGCCACACATCTGCCTGAGCTGGTCAGGTTATAGTATTGTGCTTTTGCATGGATGTGCTTGGAAAAAAGGAAAAAAAAAAGCTTGTAAATAAATGTAGTTGATAATCTCTTTTATTGCAGCACTTGCCTTATGTTAAAAAATGTCTGTTCCTAAACTGACAGTACCATCCTTCGAAGCAACGGCTGCCATAAAGTGTTTGCATTTAGTGGCATTGAGCTTTTAATGCAGGACGATTCTTGGCTACTCTTCTAAAAAACAAAAGAGGTGAACAAAATTAATTTCAAATCCTGAAGCACCAAAACAACCCTGGACTATCATTCTAAAAAAAACTAATGGGGAAAGTTATTTCACTGTGTGATGCGTTTTATTTTGAAATACTGTTTGGTATTTGGTACAGATCTTCCAGAATGTTCTGGTTTAGTCTCATCAGTCCAGAGAATAATTTCCCAAAAGTAATGTCAATTGTCACAATGTCTTTTGGAAAATATGAGAGGGGCCTTTATAATCTCTGGTCACCAATGGTTTTGGTCTTGGAACTTGTTCAAGGATGTCATTTTTTGCCCATTCGCTCTAATTCTTTAAGGCTGACCTTAGCCAAGACAAATGAGGCATAGAGTAGCATAGCTTTTTGTGTGTGTGTGTGTGTGATCTAAGGATGGCATGTTGATGTACTCAAAGTATTTATTTATATATTTTTTTCTCCTTCACTGTTGACTATTGTTCTGTGTTTTGTTCATTTACAAATAGTTGCTACTATTGTGATTTGTTGGTCTTCCAAAACCATAGAAATGATTTTGCAACTGGACTTCGTTCTCATCTGTTCTTGAAATTATTCACACCAGGGGCTGATGTGTTGCTTTTTGAGATCGTTCAGAAATAAGAAGTGCTTTCGGGCAGAGTTTGGTAAGATCCTTATCGTCATTTCATGAAAGTAAACTTGTCTTAAGTCATTTAAAGCCTCCTTATCTTAACTCCTCCCATAAGCGGATAGCACAGTGGGTTTTAAGCAGATAGAGCTGTAGTTAAGAAGATATGCCAAGTGTATTTTAAGTAAATATGCTTGTGTTTGTATCCACATTTGGAGAGCTAGGCTTTGGCAGCAATACAACCTGGTCTGAGGAGATTTAGATTTGTAGGTTTAACTTGTGGATTTGCTTTTTTTTTTTTTTTCCAAATTCAGATTTGTGATCGGGATGTCTCAATTATGACTGCCCAAAACTCTGCAGCTGTGCTTCGAAGGCTCCTGGATAAGGATTTCCAATTTTAAATGGATTCCACATTCACTGGCTCACTGGTGTACTTTCCTTCTCTCGACCATGTACACGCTTAAACCTTCTGTCATGGCAAGACCTTTGCATCATTTATGACCAACAACTGTTTAGATTTAATACACAGATGCTGCTGTTTGTCCTGATGCACTGATTAGCTGGTCTTGTTGGATATCGGAGGATATCATCAAATGCTCCAATATCCTGTTTCTACATCTTGGTGTAGCAGAGGAACGTCGGTGTGTGTTTCCGTGCGTCGATATGCATTCGGTGTGTGTTTGCTACTCCCCTCCAGATGAGCAGGAATCGCTGTATTTTGTAATGCTTCCTGTTTTGCAAGCTGTCTGAGGTCAGCTGACAGCTGCAGTGCTAGGCAGAGACAAAACAAACAGAAAAGCAGGAAGCATGAATATTTTAGCTATGGTTTTGTCGTACATGGAAAGAAACATATTTAATGAGTGCATCATAGCTGTTTGCTATCATTTTGAAACAGAAATAACACACCAGTTGTTACGTGTCACTGAAGTGGGGTACTGCAATGGCTGTTTTTGTAGCTCACAAACTCTCACTTCCCTTGTGAAAAATTTAAAAAAGTATGTGGAAGGAAGTGCAGGTGCTGCAGAGCGAAGCTGAGCTGCAGCCATCCATCATCCAGTAAGTGCTGCTGTGGCCTGAGGACGGCTGCTGTGACTCTAACATATGTGCACACACACACACAGACAGGACATGGACAGATAACCTCCGGAGGGAAAGAGGGAAAGAATAGAAATGGGGGCCATTACTCATCCTTTCATTCATATTCAACAAAAAAATATCTTTCTGACGAGGGACACACACCCACACACATGTTCTTGCACAGGTAAGAAAATGTCATGCCACTAAAAAAACAAAAAAAGATTAGTTTCACAAGGACAGAAGCCATTAGTACATCTTTGGGGAGTTTGTTTCTAATGGAGAGGAGATTCGAGTCAAACCAGAGGAAGCCAAGTAGGCATTTTCTCGCTTTTACTTTCCCACATGCTCTTTCTGCTAGCCACAAAATGAAATACTTTACCTCTTTTTTCTATTCCCATCTGCTTCACAAATGACACGTCTTCAGTTGGAATGTCCTGATCAAGGCATTTTGTAATAAATGGGATCAGTCTTCCTGAAAAACCCACCTTCCAATACCTGCTGTTGCTAGCATATAACACTAGCCTGAGAGCCATACTGCCATTTTTCCCCGGCCAGTTTTTGAAAACATTAATGTGAACCTAGATTCATTAATGTGCAGCCATGTATTTGTACAATATGTGACGGTGCACAACGTACCAAGGGATAAATGAGCCCTTTGTTTCAAACACAGCAGACTACAATGAAGAGTGCAACCATGTTAAAAACTGAAGTTAAAGTGGACGTCAAAAAACACAGACAGAGATGTCCTTCCGGTGTTTTATGAAATTTGTTTATACAGATTAACTAATGTCATATCCATGTAAAATAAAGAACTTATCATCAAAGTGGCACATTAAAATGTGAGCAACACAGAGAATTTCGCCAGTGTTATTTCTCATTTTGTTGAGTATTCCATACATTTAATAAGACTTTCTATGTATTTTTCCTACACCTGATAATGCTGGAAAATTCATTTTGTTCACAGACAAAAAAATAAAAAATAAAAAATGCTCTCAAAAATTAAATACAGCAGAATGTCTCCCATTATTTCCAATAAAGTTGATGAAGAAAATATTTTTTTCTTGTAATATTTTTTCTGAAGTCTGCCCTGCATTGCAGCATATTATTAAAAATCAAAGAAAGCTAGTCAATAACTTGGTATTCATTCCTGTTGAAGCATTGCTTCTGTCTTCATTGAAAAACAAAAGAAAACAAAATCTTCATCACGAGTCGTGTTACCTGACAGTTGATATCGCAGACAAATTAAATGTTGTCCAAATAGAAATAATTCAAATAAAACAGGCTGATGTACTTCCAAGTAAAAGTGATACGATTCTCTTATTTTTTTTTTCTTTTTTGCCTGAAAGCATTCTTCCATTAGGATGCACAGACAGCCCTGGAGAACCTGCCTGCACTTACAAGGGCACTCTCATTCCAACATGCTGACTCTCATTTCAACAGTCTTGAGTTGTCCATTAAGAAAGGCACCTTAGCAGGTTCCTTAGAGCCTCTGTGGAGCTTTATCTTGTTTATGTGCATGAATCCAGAAGAGACAGGTGGAAACAGTGCCCTAGCACATGCAGACGTGCACAGAAATACTTCCACACAGCAGAGAGAAACTCAGTTTAAACCGGATCAGTGTAAATCATCTGCACCCCAGGGGAGCTGCCAGGATTTGACAGGGATATTTGCATCCCTAATTCTCTCACTAGCACCCTCCCCACCTCGCTCCACATGCCAGCTGGGGCCACCGGGACCAGAGCACGGGCGGGACAGGAAGAGTCTCACAGACATGCAATCACAAACGCACTCGTACGTCTACACAGAGGATCACACACAATAACGCAGACCATATCTAATCAATTTGACAGCATTGTTAAACAAAGCTCCCATTTAGGGTAATTAGAATTGCACAATTAAAGCCCACATGCGTGTGTCACGCTTTGTCTGCGTTTGCGTGCGTTTCAGACGCTTTGTTCCAGATTAATCTCAATGTGATCACATTATCAACTCTGAACGTCCTTAAGCCGTGAAGAGTTTTTTTTTGTTGTTTTTTTTTTTTTTCTGAATTTGCACGGTACGAGTCTTTATCACATCCCCACTTTCCATCTGGAAAAAAAAACCAACACATTTTTGGAGTTTTTATGTTTTTGGTCATCTGGTGTCTGTAGTGTGTGTGTATTTGAGTTGCGCGTTTGGATTACAAAGTCATCATCATGTCCTTTTTGTTCTTGATGTGCAGCCTTTGTCACTTTTTTTTCTTTGAGAACAAATCAATCCAGTTACATTTGGTCCAAGTATCTATTAGATTGTCTGTAGCTTTGAAAGAGAGGAGGCCAACTAACTATTCATACACAAATGTGTCCATCGGGTAAGTGTGCAGCTGTTGTTGGGATTGACACTTCCAGCACCTCGTTATTTTCCCTCCTCTCTCATTAGGATGACCTCTTACTCTTCTCCTCCTCATTAACCATCTGGGATTCTTCGCAAGAGTGTTATTTAACATTCATTGGGCAAAACATTTTCCTGTTTTGGAGTTGTAGCCTCAAAGTAAATCTTCATCACCTTTGAGTTTGCACTGCACCTGAAAATGTGGCGCGGTCCTTTTCCAAACATTGATCAGGCAGCTAAGAAGAAGCTTGACTCCAGTCAGCTAGCTTGATAGCTAGCTAACATTAGAAATAAATTACCGACGTAAAAATATGGAAAATTAAAATTGATGCTTTAAAATATCTTCTAAGAATGGGGAGAAGATGGCCTTAAAGGGATCCCCTTATTTATTTTGCCATGTGGCATTTTCCTGTGGCTAAGTAATATGTTTTGTTGTGCAGGTTTGGGAGTCAGCTGGCTTGGACTAATAGTCTATTGAACTCAACCTCGGGGATAAACAGACAGCCCTGTATCTGACCTTCATAACACTTCTGTTTCCACCATCTCATTTCACATAAACATACTCTGGAGAGTTGAGGCAAGCAGGGGTGAAGGTTAAACGATGCAGCAGAGGTGTCCTGATTAGTTCCTACCTAAAAGAGATGCTTTTTTTCCCCCTCTGTTGGAAGGGTGTAATAAAGAGAGTGTTGGGTGTCTTGTGATAGTATTAAAATGGAGAAACATTCATAACGATCTTTCATGAAAGAAAAAAAAAGTTATATATGAACATTAGAGCTTTTGCTTTAGAATTGTGTCCTAGCGTTTTGTTATTTTAATGGCTCTACATGTTTGTTTGTTGTTTTTTGTTTTTTTGTTTTTTTTGACATATTATTTTCATCTAATCCATCCCTGCTTGCAGTCTGTTTGAGGACAGGCCCACACACTCCCTCATGTTACTGTAAATCATTCATCTATGTGGTTCTGTTTGAGCAGATTGCAACCGATTTAAAAGGGATGGCACAGAATCCAGTGTGTCTGCTACTGAGGCTATTTGATTATAGATTTTGGTTTAGTCCACCATGGATAGAAGTGGCAGAATGCTCAGACTGTTCAGGGAAAGTGAGATCCATACATCCATCCAGGCAGATGACAAAGCTGTTTGGTTGGAACTGATATGGGTTAAGGTTTCTCTTCTGTCTTTTTCATCTGTTTCATGATTTGTTTATTTTTGCTCTGCTGCTGTTTAGAAAAATACCTGTTCACACTGCCGGCAAAAGTGTTAATCAATATTGAACGTTTTCACATTTTACATTATAAAACATATTTTACATGAACATTAAGTTCAACTTCACAATAATAATAATAATAATAATAATAATACACTACTCTGTGTTGGTAAAGTTTGTTATAATGTGACAAAATGTGCAAAAGATTCAAGGGAATGAGAACCATTATTACCCATAGAGCTACCTGAGAGTTTTGGCTACAAGGCACATGTATTAAACATGTCACTGTGTTCAAGGTGTTCCCTTAGGCTGAATAACAATGTCATATTTGGTCATATTTGGTGTTATGTCACTCATCCTCTTCATACATGTAATTGGGAGTTTTGCACCCTGACAGATCCAGAGTCTCAAAGGAAAAGGACGGTGCAAAATGTGCTGGACCTTCGTCAGAACCTGGAGGAAACCATGACCAGCCTGAGAGGGGTTCAGCTCAGCCACAGGTCAGCCACTCCAAAATCCCAAAACACACGCACGCACACACGCGCAGATGCACAATGTAATGGGAAAAGAATGCTAAAAATGAAACGCACACACCAGAATCTTTATTGACATTTCAACCATAGTGTTGCATAAGGTGGTGAGCAGCCTGTGGGAACGCAGATCAATATCAGTTTCCCCATTCGACCTACAGCAGTCAGTCTGTCACCCACATCTTGCAATGAGTGTCGTTTGAATTGTTGTTACAAAACAGAATTAATTAAAAGAATGACCTCAAAGCTAGTCTTTCCTTTGAACGGTTGAAAGAATTGTATCTCGACAAGCGTCGATGCTTGGACTGATTGAATTTAAGTGTGTCGGGATGTCCTTTTCCTTCCATTGGTTCCTGTGCCAGTTTCAGTGTTTAATGTGTCCTTGTCCTTCAGAGCTTCCTTTCCATCCGTTCGTCTTTGCATTCCTCCAGTATGCATCCTTTCCCTGTCTCTCAGCGGGAGCACTCCACGTGTAGAGCAGCTCAGCAGATGGTTCCCTGCTGGAATACATTTCCTCTGCCGTTCATATTTTTATTGCACTGTGATAACCTTTAGTCAGCAAATACTGACTTTGCTTTAAGACCCTGAGTCTGCCTCAGAAAGTTTCATGCGCAAATAGGATGTCATATATCCTATGTGAACTGGAGATTTGTATGTATTAAACAAAAGGATTCCCCCAAAAAGCTAATTAGTGCATTTCACATCATTTACCTTCTATTTCGTAAACATGTAACACACAAAAAAGGCTTTTAAAACCCATTCCAACAAGAGGATCGTTGCTTCTTCATGCTTAGCCATGTGGCCTTTCATTCAGAAATGTTTTACAGTATTTTTTGACGAGGAGGTTTCTGTATCCTGCAGACAAGATTAATTTTAATGCAGCGGGCAAATGCAAATGCCATGACACAGCGTGAGCGCTTGCAACTTTTAAAATGCTAATTCTCATCATTCTCAGACCAGGCACTAAGTAGTGATGTGCTGTGCTGTACTACTTTGGCACACAGTGAGTTTTTACTGATGCTCATGTTGTGGACATACAAAATGTTTCCTGGCATAAAATGATTGTGACACAGTGTGCAGTTATCAGTGTTGAGCCATATGAAGGCATGTTTGCTTACAGGAAAACAGCAACAAAAACCTGTCCATTATGCCTCTGCATGTGGAATTATTCTAAGGTGAGCTCAAAGCAAACACATATGCACAGCAGAGTAATCCCTAAGCCTTTTAAAGCCGATACAAAGCATCTTATAGTGAGGTTTGGATGAGAAGGGGATACATCCTCCGTAACGGGAAGAAATCATGAGTTTCTGGTAGGTGGAAGATGTTTATTTTTAAATACAGTGAGTTTCAGCAATATCATAAATGAATTGGTCCATGAAAATCTATCTGAAGAGAAACTGCTTCATTTCCTGGGGAGCTTTCTTTACGCTACGTGAAAGATTCAAAATTTGATGTGAGAATTAACTACGACAATCGAAATACAAAATGTCAGAAGAGATTGCCTAAATCGAAATTATAATACCTAATTTTTTATGTTGGAGAGAGTAGAGAAAACGGACATGAGTCCAATATCAGTGAGCACGCTGATGACTCAGGTTACCTCTGGCTTTTTCACCTTTAAAGGACCCATATTAGATGTCCAGTAACCTCCAGGTCAAGCATTTGACTCTCAGTTCAGCTGACCACTTGGTTTTGGCACAAACAGCAGTTCAGTCTGGCTTGAAGCAAACAACTGATGCTGTTACTTCTGGCACGGGTCAGTGAAGGTCTAGTTGAAGGTCTAGATCGATAAAAAATAAAAATAGCTAAAACCTCCTAAATAATGTCACTGGATTAGGCTGAGGCTTAACTCTATAGCATGCACAGAGGCTATAGCGTCTTATAAAATCTTCACGTACTTTACACAAAACACATGATGCGAGGACTTTTACCTTAGCATTGACCCTTACCTTCCCTTCAATCCACATGAGCGGATTACTTGGATAAGAATGTGCTTAGATCTATGATGTGGACCCCAGGAAGAGTAGCCATTGTTACAGCAATGGCTAGTGGGGATCCAAATAAACAAAAGATCCCCCTCATCTCAGTTCCACAGTGGACCTCATGTCCACAGTACAGTCACATTATCTGACAAAACATCAGCCAATCAAGGTTGCGTACTCACAATGTGTTGGGATGCTGAGCTCTCATCAGGACAGATGAGTAAATTAATCAACTTTTTGACCTTTTTGTTTGTCTCCCATCCAGCAGCTGTGTGGAGGGGACCATCAACTATGACAGCGATGAAGCTGCTGCCTTCTCAATCTCTAGCCTCTCCAACCGCTCCTCTCCTCTGTCGTGGCGCCACGGCCAAGCAAGCCCCCGTCTGCAGGCCGGCGACGCCCCATCCACGGGAAGCGCCCCATCTGACGTTCCCCTCCGCCTCAGCCAGACCTCACGCGTCCACCTCATAGAAGACTTGGAGGATTCGGATCCGTCTCTCCTGAAGGGAGATTACCTCAGTGACGGCGATCTTGGGGGCAAGAATCCAAGCGATGACTATGAAGACGATGGCAACGACGACGACGATGACGACGATATTGATGACTTAGAGAACGGGTGAGTGTTTGCTCTGTAGTTTTGAAAGCCCGTTTCTAACCGCACCTCTTTGTTTTGACCATAAATAATGAAGCAGGACCATGTAATTCCTGTAACAAATCACAGTCCCACCACCCTCTCTTGCTTGTTTTTCATGTCAGATGTTTCCCCTGCTCAAATTTGAGAGCAGCCCTCTGGCAGCATCAGGGAATGTTGTCACCATTTCCATGGCCCCATGGAGAGATCCTCCCATTATTGAGCTGGCTGGGGTTGCTAACAGGCTTCCACACAGAGCAACCTGCTGAACAAGCTAGAACACAGAAATCTTTAGAAAACTGGTAACTAATTCACATCCACAGTCAGATAAACATGTTCTGACTTAATCTCTAACAAGATTTGGTTGTATTCATTTGTCGTTCTGGATGTTGACTACCATAACATTGTGACCTGAAAAAGTGAACATAAGGTGTTTGTTCAGAGCCTAATCACTAGAACAGGTCACAAGAGGATAAATCACCACGATAGCTGCATATATATGCATATATTGGAACATATATAAGAATAATATCTCCATCAGTACTGCACCAATCAGAGGAAAGCCTGCCAACGTTTCTATGCCTCACGTCTTCTACAATAGACAGAGGTTAAGAGCTTGAAAGGATAAAACAGAATAACTTTACTGTAATACAGTTCACCTTCCTGGTGGCTACTACTTCAGTTTTCTCCTTTGCCTACTAATGATGAAATGCATGATTTGATATTCTGTTCCAGAAATAGTTGGGTCTGAAACATCAAAAAAATTCAAATGGTGAAGAAATTACCAGCACCATTAAATAAAGTCTAGTTCTGTGTTGTAGCAGTCTGAGTAATTGGCTAGCATCCCTTTATAGAAAAAAAAAAAAGATTCTTGATAAATGTGAATATTTTCCCTGCAGACTCAAGTTTCATCATGAAGACTGGTGTGACATCTTAGCTTGTTCATGGTGTGTTTGCTGTTCAGAGAAAAGATCCACTTTTTGAGTTCTCCACCAGTCAATCAAAGCCAGTCAAAAAAAATAAAAAATCAAATTTCAGTCACTTTTTAATAATCCACCCATTCGTTCACCATTCAAGAGACAGCAGAAAACACTGGAGAGATCCTCAGTCCATCCCAGGACAACACAGACACACACAGAACAAACAAGCACACACACACACACACACACTTTCACTCCTGAGAACAATTAAAAGTAACCACTGGACTGAAGAAGCCAAAGCATCCAAAGAGAAACCACACAGTTGCAGGTAAAACATACAAACTCCATAGAAAGGCCCCTTGCTGGGTTTTAAACCCACAACTTGCAAACTTTTGCTCCACCATTAAGCCTGCACTTTTAGTCACTACAGAATAAAGACAGTATAGTTTTTGGAGATCTGCTGAAAATGATCTAAGCTGTGCTCCTTCGGTGATCTTTCACTACTTGCTCAAAATGTACGATTCTGCATTTTTCGCACAACTTTAGAAGCAGAGTCATGTTTCAGTGACCGACTCTGAGGACGCCGAACAAAAACACAATATCTCATTGTGAGCTTGGATTCTGGCTGCGTGTTTGTCAGCTGCAGTCAGAGTTCGTCCAAGCAAACTGGGAAAAAAAGAAAAAGCCCCTTACAGGCCACAACTCGACATCTCCACGGTAATCACAAAAATGCACCCCCAGTCACAGTAAAAACAGTTGCGACACACACAGTTTAAACCCCTGTAGAGGTGCTTTGTTGCAGGTCACCAATAAGGTTATACAAAGTTTCTTTGAGGAGGCCAAACCACTAGGCCAATGTTCTACAAGGGAAAGAAAAAGAGTTTGGGACAGAGAAATGTCAAACAACAGCGCTGTTTCGCCTGTAGACGAAAGGAAAACACATAGACTTTTATCTCTCTTTTTCTTCTATTTAAGGGAAATTTATGACTGAGATTGTCATATATTCGCTTAGAGGGCACTCATCTTTGGTCTAAAGTGCAATATTATTTTATTATAGCAAGTACACTACATATTTATACAACTGGCATTTATTAAAGTCAAAATAGAGTTAGGAATCTGAGCAACTTCCCAAAGTTGTAACTTTCTTTGCATGTTTTACCACAAACATCCACTTCTGAATACTATTTGGTTAGTAGTTTGTGCATTTTATTGCTCTCTTGCAAAACCGCACATAAAGAGCTAAATAGCTTCCTAATTTTGCGCCTTAACTCATATATGTTTCCCACTAGAGGGCAGACTGGTGCTGCCGTTCCCCTATTCCCTGATGAGGTCCCTCCTCCCTGACAAATTGTCTGGGTGCATTCCTGTTGAATCCTCTCCATTTTCGCATAATTTATTGCATATCCTGCTTCATCATGCATTCAGACACCAGCAGCATCGTACACAGGTCACCGTACTCTTCCACATCTCATCTCGGTATATATTATACATAGGATTTCCCTCAATGCATAACTCTTTTCCTTGTCAGGGTAATTCATACCTTCTCGCTTTGTGTTGAAAGGGAAATTATATGGAGGGCAAATTATGTGAGTTTGTCAATAAACAGAGCTTTGATTTGACTCTGTACTCACCATGACTCACTAAAGTTAAGACATGACTCACACTCACATGCAGAGGTAAACTTACTGTGACTATAACATGACCGGACTCCGCACAGACCCCATATACTTTCTGACACACAGCCTGAGTCACGATTCCTTCTACCAGTTATTAGTTTCTTTTCTGTTTTTGAAGTCAGGATCTCAACTCTTAAGATGAATTCTTCCTCCATCTGGATCCAGGAACCTTCACAGTCCGTCACGCACTCTTATTCACATACGAGTCATTTTTACCGGGAAACACTGACTGGGTAGAGTATGAAAAGATTCCTTTGTTTATGTCTGGGAACTTGAAGGATATTATGTTTTTAAAAAAATGTACATTATGTTCACAGTAAAGTATCTATTATGAATGTGGCGCTTTTGTAAAAGGAAATGCTTAAAAGTCAGAAAATATGTAAGTGCAAGGGAAGCTTTCTTATTCAAACAGAGTAAAAGTGAGCAAACAAAAACAAAAAAGAATAACTATTTTAGGCTTTATGAAGAAAAGTTGTCAACATTTGGTCTCCAGAGTGGATCAGAACTTAAGACAACATACCGGTGAAGCATTTTTATTAGTTATTTCAGGAAGAGCAATATGATCCTCCAGTGCTCATCTAACATATCGATCCGTTCGGTAGAATCTAATGCAGTTGAAGATGGCACAAAAAAATTCTGTGTGCAAATTAGACACTGAATGCATTTGGATAGTAACACAGACCTCAAGCCTGATAAAAGGGAAATCTGGAATTGCTCAACACATAGCCACCCAAATTGCTCAGCTGAGTTATACACCACAACCTTTTGGTTTCAGTCCCAGTAACATTCTCTAAAAGCACACTGAGGCACAAGCTTACTTAATCAACTCTTACAGTGTGAACAACATGATCCATTATAAGTTCCTGGCTGGGTGTTTATGGATGAATAATGTTCTGAAAGAGGACGATACAAAGGTTAAAAACCTTAATTCCACAGGAAAACACAGATTTGTTTGATGAACAAGATAACAGTAATTGTCTGTGATTCAGTTTTGCAAACCATGCATGCAGTTTTGTTTCAATGCTCCTGCAAATTGTTTGTAGCATGGCTTGTTAGGGGTGTGGTAGATGTAAACACACAGATGGTTCACCAACAACAGGCATCAGGAGTTAAGTTTAGTCAAGGCCTAAGATACAGATCATTTATAATGCCTCGAGCAGGAGCCTGACCCATTTTGTAGGGGCGAGACTGGGCGTTCTCTGTTTTTAATATACCTCATTCATTAGCAGAAATTTCACAGTGTAATGTCACAAAGAATAATCACCAAAATTACTATTTAAAAAAAAAAAAATCTTATGTGGGTGAAGGTGGTTTTGAAATAGCCATTGGCGATGATATTTTGCTTATGTAAGCAATTTTTTTTGTGTATATTTATTTTTTGAAAAGCTGCAAGATTTAGTGATTATTGCTTCCACTGTGACATGACGGCAGGTTTATACTCTGGTTAAACCTCCACTTGCAACAGCCTGACTCAAATTCTTAAATAAATATAGGAAAAATAACATGGCACATTAGGTTATCACAAATGAATAAGTGAATGGTCTGCGGGAGTGTATGAAGCACACAAAAACAACATTTTCACCAAAATTTCTAAGGCAACCTGAGAGATTTCCCCACTGCTTAGAGGAGTCCCAGTGACACCAGGCAGGAGCAACTCTCTGTAGGCCCAGGTGTGTCATATGCCACTGAAATCAGCCTTGAGCCCGAAGAACAAAACAAATACAGACCACCTACTGGTGGGGTCATCACCCACCACACACCGCACCCACTGAAATCCACTTGGTTGTAACAAACACTATTGATTTGCAATTGTTGTTGTTCGAGTGTTGATGAGAGACTTTACATACACACATCCAAAGGTCAAATATACCATGAGCATGTGGCTCATTTTCTGCCCCGGTAGCTGCAGACGCTTTAGCTCATGGATGGAAGAGCACTCATCCCCGACACCAGAGAGAAGGAGAGGTTGGTTCACTGCACTAAGTGCCTGAATTATGAGAGCATTTGTTGTGGAGCAAGACAAACATACACATACACATTCAGAGACACAAACACGACTCCCTGAAGCAGAGTCTGGTTGGTGAAGTACGTGCCTGCGGTGCCACATACAGTACTTGGTAGAAATAACAGAACTGAGCTGGTTCATGTTATGTGTCAGCGCTGCACTGTATAGAGAAGTGAAACAGAAATAAGCTTTTTTTTTTTTTAGTCTGCAACTGACGTGTTCCTGGAAATAGTGGTGCCTGGAATAAGTTTAGATATCATCGGCAGGTTATTTCGGCCTTGTGACCAAATGTGATTGAATGTAAACGTTAAAGCTTTTTTAGTTGAGTCTAACTTTTTGTCTTGTTATGTTTAAATCTTACCTTTAGTGTTCTGCACCATATAAAGTCATTGATTCCATTAAACTTGTGTCACATGCACCTGTGGTTGTGTTTGTGTAGGAACAAAGTGTGTTCTTAATATTTCGATACTCTGACCCCACCTACTGGCCAAACAGCAAGACTCTTCTCCCGGACACCGTTATAAATTTAATGGTCTCACTGGTAATAAACTGGTGAGAGACTCGCTGCAAACCTGCTCACAGTGTGACTTTCATGTAGGTTTTCTCTCATCTGTGATCTTTGAACTTTGACTCCTTCTGCAGTCAAGTTACAGACCACCTCCCATACAAAAACAGCACAGCCCACTCCCACACTCTGAATGTTATTATAACTAAGGCTGTAATCAGAGTGTGCTGTTACGACATAGGGCAGTAATCAAATCTTGATCGCATTTAAAATAAAGGCTACACATGCTTTGAGTTCTTTAAAATGAAGCTGACGTTTCACATAGTGAGATCAAACTCCTAACCATAACTCTTTGTAACATCTTCCATCAATTCTATTTAAGAAAAGGCTATCATTTTGTTTATGGCAGACTGATATCCATGCTTGTGGGCAACTGTCTGTCAGAGGTGGTGCAGCTTGCATGAAATGTTGATGAGAGGCAGACTGGGATGTGGTTCGGGGGGTAAAGATGGGTTATGTGTCGGATACCTGCTCCTCTGTGGGAACTGTCTGCCTCTGTGTGCCACTCTATTGGCTCTGTCTGCTCCGTGTGGCGTGTAATCAATTACTTTTGCTGTCATTGCTAAAAGAACTCGACTCAATGGGGAAGACCGCGCTGCCTTTGTTCCAGCACGTGTGGACCCAAATAGTAGAGCGAACACCCAGGAAGAACACACACACACACACACACAGAGATACACTAAAAGCTTTTTTTTATTTTTTATTAGCCGATTAAAAGAGTCTCACATCATCACTTGCGCGTATAAACAAAGTCATATGGAGATTTCTTTGTCACTGACTATGGCACCATATGTAGTTCATATAAAAATGCTGAGTGTGCATTTAACTCTACTGTTCATCTGTCAGACTATTTTTTTTTCAGCGATGATGTAACCAGCTCCAGCTATAGCAGCAGGAGGTCTTTGACAAACACTAATGACATTAATCTGTTTGTCTGCTACAGCGGCACACACACACACACACACACACACACATGTTTGTGTTGCTATCTTTGTGGGGACTTTCCATTGACTTCCATTCATTTCTACAGCCTAAACCTTACCTTAACCCTTTTCCTAACCCTAACCATCACATACCTAATCGCAACCCTATCCAAAACTCAATTCATACCTTAGCCCTAACTCTGACCCCTGACCCAAAAACAGGGTTTCCCCTCGTGGGGACCAGGCTCCGGTCCCCACGAGGAGCGATTGGTCCCCACAATGTAGTATATGTCAGGAAAATCTTCCCCACAAGGTATTACAAACAAACGCACACACACACACACACACACACACCCCCACACACACATACACACACACACACACACACACGCACACATTCGCACATACACTCGGCCATTTTCTGAAACACTGTTGGTGATTTAATGAAGATTAAGATGTGGGGATTCAGAGGGATGTTCACGATAAGCTATTCATTTGTCCATCATGCGTCCGTGTTCTGCTTTTTCATAACCGAGTTGTAGGTTCAACAGGTCAAGGATGGTAACCTGGATAACCCCTGAAAAAGAGATTTTATTTCAAGTCACTTGCTAGTAAAATAATGGATAAATAACAAAAAAAAAACAAAAAACAATCCCTCTCTCACACTTTAAGCCCATTCTAGGGGGTCCCAGTGGGATCTCAGGCATATTAAGTCACTCCAGTGGATTCTGTATGAGAGCTTCACCTAATGGATCTGACCCTTTGTCTTCACAAACAGACATACAGGCAAGGTGAAATATAAGACAGCTCTCCGATAATTCCAAGGTTTTATATTTCAGGACATAAAAAAGTCTGGTCCTTACTAGCGCTTAAAATTAGTTGAATATGTCCTCAAAAGAACAATTGAGCATGTCATTGTACACCATGTCATTAAAAGAAGTTTGCGAAGACTAAACACACCTAATGATTCAATACCAGTTGAACCACTTTTGGCAACGACTACGCAAAGAAAACATATGTACCTAAAGAGGAGGCCCTAAAAGAGCTGTGTGTACTCAAAATTCTTTGCCGCCGTTTGTCATTGGCAGACATTTGTTTCAGTAAACCTCTGAGCATTTTGCAGTTTTATTATGTACGTATATGAATTTGTCCTGTTGTGAAACCCAGTCTAAGGAAAACCCCGGTTCTCTCGTTTGCGCTGGATTCTCTGAGGATTCAGAAGCTGGATCTTCCAAGTTCCCAGTCACGCTCGAAATGAGTGTGACATCGTTCCCACATCTTGAGCTTCTGAGATTTAAAAATGCACCATCGGTTCTAGAACACACTGAAATTGTTGGAATCTACGATCCCATCGTTCTGATGCACCTGAAAGTTACTCTGGGGTGAAATGCAGCTTTTTTTTTTCTCTTTTTGTTTTTTTTTTTGCAATTTTCCAAATCCAACACGTAATGCCATGTTTTGCATTTTTTCTAGAGAGAAAGGAGCCTTCCTCTGACAACTTTTCTGATAACATTTATTGTGCTGAGACATGACAAGTTTTGCATTTATTGCTTGAGTGTTTTTTTTAAGTCACTGAGCAGCAGAGATAACATGCTGAGTCATCAATAACTGAGAAGAGTGGAAAGAGATTGCGAATATTTTCCGTTGATGAAATAGCTTTCTCACAGTATCTCAAACTGTTTAACTGCTTCATAAGACATTGCAATGTCACTGCCTTTAACTTGTATTTATTTTTATTTAAATGAGAAATAACAGAATATGTCACACACTGATTTAGGGGCTGTATTTGACCTTTTTTAAGAGTTAGTTTTGTGTTATATTATTCATTACATATCAGATGTGTTTCCTTTTTCTCACCAAAATATTAATGTCCACCTTATCTTCTGTCAGTAGTTGGAAGAAGACGTGACTTGTACTCCCTGGATGTATTTAGTTTGACCACATTCCATCTTATGATTGTGAAACGAGCTGTTGAGCAACAAACACGTGTTTTGGACCGCAGCTTGGGAACTGCATTTAAAACTACTCTCACAATTTTATTTGGAAGGCAAGAAAACATTGGAGAAAACTTTGGCTACAAGAAAAAAATAATGTGCATAAAGATATTTGGACAGCATTTTGTATTCCTTCTCAAAGCTCTGTGTAAAAATATTTTGTCATGGTAGAATGCGTTTTTTTATTATTATTTTACTCTACCTGCCTGTTCTCTGCAAAGAAAGAAAAAAATGTGATTTTTTGTTTGTTTGTTTTTTCCATTTGAGTCCTGGGAACTGTTGCTTAGGTACCCCCTTCTTCACCGCTCATGCTGAGCCGTGGTAAATCCTTACGGGGACGCTATGGCATAATCCCCCATAATCCCTGGCTTCCTCTCATGGCAGGGTTTTGAAAAGCGCTAGAGAACTCAAGGACGTCTGCAAGGACAATCTGAGTTTTTGGGAGGCAGAGGGTGTGTGTGTGTGGGGGGGAGTGGGGAGTGGGGAGTTCCAGGACCCCCACAAAGTTCAGAAGGATGTGTTTCGGTGTCAAGAATCCATGCAAAAGAAAAGAACTACATGGGATGGTGTTGGAGAGTGAGTTCATCTCTTTCATTTTACAGAGGTCAGAATGTCACAGCTTTTGGCCGATGAGTAAACCCGACCCCTTTCCTTGAAGGAAAGAGACGAATCTTCATCTTCCTGGAGCTGTTTTTGATTTGCGTTACTTTCCTTCCTTTCGATGGAATCACACTTGACCTACAGCGGGAGAGGAAAGGGTCCTATGACCTGAAAACAACAGCTGGCAGTGAACATGACACTAAACCAACAAGCTCAGATATGAACCAATGGACCTTACATCATTCAGTCAACAAACTTTTTCATTTGAGTCTCCTCTGAGGGGAACATGTCATGAAGAGCTCAACAAAGAAATTCTGATTGGGGAATTCACACATTACCAATAGCTTTCTGACGTTCCTCTCTAAAGTTCGGTCTTTCCGCATGGAGTTTGCAAGTTCTCCTCGTGGGTTCTCTCCAGGTACTCCAGCTTCCTCCCATAGTCCAAAAACACAAGTGATCAGTTGATCACTCTAAACGACTAATTTACTCTAAACAAAATTTAAAAAACATAATTTTCATGTTGCCTTTTTTATATATTCATGTTTGAAGTGTCTTCATTGCGAGTAAAGTAGAACCAAAGTCAGATTCCTTGTTTGTTTCCTACACTTGGCTAGTAAAGATGCTTTTTATTCTCAAAGAACTACCAGTACATTGGAGAACTTATTCTAAAAGTTGGCACCGATTTGGTGAAAACTTGGTTGCATCTCTTGAGGTTTGATCAGAAATTCCTGTGCGATTTCATTCTCACTTTTTTATTTTGACCTAAATCTTGTTTTCAGTGTCAAACTTGTGCTTCTCGTAGTTTATTTATGATCAGGTTCTGTTTCTAAAGGTTTGGTTCCCAAAGTAAAACATATCCTTCCCTACCCAAACCCACTATATACACACACACACACACACACACACACACACACACACACGCATACACATGTTATACCCTCTTTTTAAGCTTGCGCTCACTGTTTTACACTCTTACGTCTATACTGCATTCAGAGAACATGCTGAGTTCATATATAGGAGGTAAATTAAACTCTGCTGTTTACAAAAAAGATCTGTGGAAGCCTTGAAAGCTTTGCATCGAAGCCCCTTTAAATCAGCCCTACCTATGTGCCAACACACGCATGTACACATGCAATTTTAACGGCAAACTCCAAGTCTTGGATTCCTAACAGCGGGGTGTGACGGGGGTGTGTGATGCGCATAAGAATCGCCCCTGCTTTCCTCTCATTGACTCCCACCGTGCTATTCTCTGGAGCCGTTTCAACATTCGTCACACACTTTTCCTTCTGCCCCCCTGCCATCATCCTCCCTTCCTGCTCTCCCCATTACATTATTCCTTAATCTTATCCTTTCAAGCATTTGCGGCACTGAAAATTCTCTCGTTAGCAGACTTTAGGTTGAACTGGCTGCAGAAACCTCTTGAGCTGCATTTGAACTTTTTGGGCTCTTTCTCCTTTAAGAAGGAAAGCATCTTTGAAGTCAAGTCCCACCGCTCCTTGTTCTTAACAGAACAAAACCTTTCATGAAGTTATTCTTCCCCTTTCACTCAAAGTAAAGAAGACTCTTTTTGTGGCACTGACATGGAGGGTCCCTCAATCAACCACAAGAGTACTTCTTTAGACACGTAGAGAGAGAGAGAACTCAAAAATACTTTTGGTAGCAGGAACTTTGAAACCACCTTTTAGTGTTCCAACCCTGAGTGTGAAGCTGCAAGAGCTGCTCAGTTTGTAAGAGAGTTTTCTGGCCTGAGTTTGGGGGGGTGGGAGGGAGTTCTGGTTTGTAAAGTGTAGTTGGGCAACATTCATTCCCACAAAGCAAGATGAAGGTTTGTCAGTAAATGTACTCTGGAGCTGTTTAGTGGCAGTAGACTAAACGATTGGCTTACAGTCTCTCAGAAGTCCTTCTACGGTCATGTCATCCAACCACAATAAAAAGCCCATTGGTAGTTAAATGTTAGAAATACAAAAAGAAATGTTGAATATGCTCTGATGCTGTTTTGAGTGGGACGGTGCTTTTTCAGTGTGCTGGCACGAGGAAAGGTTTGGCATTCATCACCAACAATGTAATCACATTGACAGTCTGTCGGGTCGGGCTCACTCCTACAGGACTCTGCTTTGGTATTTCTGATCCCTGTAAACACAACTTAAGTCAGCTGTGCCATAAGATGGTGTAAGCTGACTTAGCTTACACCTTAGCTTAAGAAGAGCTGTTTTCTTACAGCTCTACAAAAAAAAATGGAATGCAAGAAAAAAAAAGACCTCTGGATATCTGTTTGCATATTCCCCCTAAAGAGTTTTCTGTTTCCTTGCATGCCTCTCTGCTTTCAGGTACGTGTGAGCGCCACAAGTCTGCCAAAGTCCTTGTCCAACTAGCTGAAACATGCAGAAAAGTGATATTTTCGACAGCCTGAATGTTTCACACGATCATGGCCTGCTCAAGGCTAAGCGGAATATTTACGGCATGACACGAAGCCTTGAAAATGTCGACTGTAAAAACAGGTTGGCATTATAGCTGATGTGCTGTCCCGTCTTGTATATGGGCGTCTCTGATGCTGTCACGGGTATGACTAGCTGAAGCCACGAGGCATATCACAATAAGACGGTGTCTCAGTGACAGAATGATGTGGCTTTAATTAATAGATCAATCTGTCATGTATGTATTCACCTTTTCTTGGCTGGCGCAACCTTCAAAGCTCAGTCATATTTGTAGCTATTGGCAGAGCGCAAAACCAGCTGGAGCGTTGGAACAAGCTCAAATCGAGAGATGAAATCCAATGAAAATCCCCACGACACTGAAGTCTGGCAAACCTTTTCTTACTTTTTATCATTTCTGCAATTCCTAGATGCATACTTTATTGATTACATGCACAAATTAGATCACATTCCAGGTGAAAAATCACTGCAAACTTTTATTCTGCCTTTTTGAAGTGACAGATAAAAACAAGGCATTTTATTTCCACCTTTTCAGCAGTAGGAAACTTTCCAGTGCTAGTGTTTTATCCCTTTGCTCACTTAGCTTAGTAATTAAAATCCTTTTTCTTTGCATTCTTGAGAATTTTTTTTTAGATTCTTGGATATTTAAATCTGTTGAGAGCATTGAAACTTACTACATTAATATTTGCAAAAGTAACTTTCAAAGAAATTAAATCGTCATGTCTTTTAAACCCTATCTCTACTATTTGTACACATGTATAAACTGATGCTTTTGCCAATTCTTGCAAAATATCTCAGTCTCAGACTGCATAGAGAGCGTCTCTGAACATCAGTTTGCAGCTCGTTGAACAGCTTCTCAATTAGATTTAGGTTTGAACATTGACTGCTTGTACAACACATTAAAAACGCTTTGATTTTATACCAAGGATGCACATTATAGCTGTGATATTTTAGGCATTTTAACATATCATCATATCAGTCCAACCAACAAAGCAAATAAAGATATGGATGCAGTAAAGGACTATAACACCAAAATTAATATTGGATATCAATATTAGCCCAAATTAAAATTTTGCTGCATCCCTATTGTAAGCTCTGTCGCCTTCTTAAAATGTAACAAACTGCAAACAAAACTTCTTTAAACAATGATATTGTTCTTTGCACTTTTTCCATAAAGACCAGATTTGTGGTTGGCACAGCAAATAGGTGTCCAACAAAAAGTTAGCAAATAAAGTTTAAAAGGATTCCTCGCAGAGAAAAAGAGCACAGGGTCAAAAAGAAACTTTTGTCAGTTGTTGTGGAAGTGAAGCTACATGTGTGGATATGAAAAGCTCGAGGTGATGTAGTGAGAATGTTTTTAACTGACTTTAAATGTTAGTCTGGCTGCTGAAGGGATGCGAGCAAAAACTTGACCTGCGATGGGAAGAGTTTTCCAGTTGAATAGATGTGTGTGTGTTTGGGATGAATTTGTACATGTTTTCATTCGGTTTGCAGCTGAGCTCACACGCTGCATGGGAATCTGCAAGTATCTGTCTGTGTGGGTTCCTGGTGTGATAAGAGGGATGAGCTTTCCCAGGTCTGCTGTTTCTTTCATCAGTGGGAGGGTGGGGAGGGGGGGTGACAGGTTCCCAGGGTCGTAGGGATGACCCTGCCTGTACACTGTCATTACATAGTTACGTCACCAACTAATTATACTGCAAACAGAAACCTTGAAAATGAGCACTAAGGTTTTAGACGGTGAGTGGAAAGAGGAAGGCAGCTGTGAAAAAAACAGATAGCCCTGGATGAGTCCGAGGCAAATAAACAGAGCTGGAGACACAGAGGGCATGTCTGGACGTGAGTCAGAGGTTGAAGTCGAAGCTTGCCAAGCAGACGGAGCGCCGTCCAGCTGGCCTTTCCAGAAACTCGGATCAGAGCTGACGTGAATAAAAGCATTTGCTCGCACTGATTGAAAGACGACTGAAAGTGTGTCAGCAAGAATGCTTGTGTGCAGGAAAAGTTTCTGTTTACCTCTCGTATTAACACCAGGCAACGGGAGTGGCAGGAGCTCCATACACCTGCAGTTCAGCATGCCAATGTGCCAGTCACTCTGCAGTCGCTCTGTGTGCCCACCTGGCTCTGCGTGGGACAAGTGAGCAGTAGAATCCCGTCTTTGTTTATCCCACATTTAACATTTAAACAGGGAGATTTAGTGATTTCTTTTTTTTTTTTTTTTTTTTTTTTTTTTTTTGCCCCCCTCTATGGACATTTTCCAAACTTTCCCTTTCTGTCTCTTGTCTTTCTTGCACTCACCCTTCCTTCTCCTTAATAAAAAGACACTGTTAATTAGCTCCATCTCCCTCCTCCTTCCCGTGCCTCTCTAACTCTTCATTCACTTATTGAACGGAGCCAGCAGACAGGCAGATCTATTCACAGGGGTCCACTCAGTACTGAAAGTGTTTGAACACCACTGGATGTTGGGAAGGGGCCGAGCTCGCGGGAGTGGATACATGATACCCAGACTATTGCTTTGTGATTCTCCTGAAGGCAATACACACTTTGTTACACGAGAAACAATGGAGTCATTTAACCTACGCACTTCATTACGACGTGATTTGAGGTCTCTTTGTGGCACCAATGGTTTGGCTATTAGCCAACACTGGTTCCACATAGCCAGCGACTGCTTAGGAAATATTTCTGTAAAGTTGAAAAGATGCTGAAGTTGCCACGGGACTCGAGAGAGATTATTCTTTCCCCTGCAAAGCCCACATTATTAAATATTTTATGTGACGATCACTGCAGTTATTTTAAGGACTATATCAACCTCAATCAAGCAAGAATATTGCAAATATTTTACAACAGAAATTGTATTCACAATTATATATTTGTACAGTCACCACAGAAATTATTCATTCATTTATAATATAACAGTTTATCCTAAAAAAAGAAAAAAAAAGAAAAAAACAAGATGAAAGTTGCTCAGAAAAATGAACATTAAATATGTTGGTTTTGTTTGCTCTCATCAGTAGTGTCCAGTTTGTCCTGATCCTCTTCAAATGTGTACTGTTGTTGTTAAATCTTTTCCTCAAATCCATTCAGTTTTCTCCACACATCAATATTTTACTGTAGCCATGCAGACTATAACTTTTAAAGAATGAATTGAACTTAAAAGAAGTGACTGAAAAGGAAAACCCCTGTTAAAAAAACCCAAAAAATATATGTATATATATATATCAATAAATATATCAATAAATATAACTCTGATCAGTAGCCTCATGCATGAGATGTTACCAGAGGCATGAAAGCTCTGAAATGAAATAAAACTCACCATATACCATATTGAAGATCACTGTTAATGAAAAGTCTGGCTGGTATCTTTAGATTTGAAATGACTCCTTGAAAAGCCGCGCTATGTGCAAAATACATCAAATGTGGGATTTCCGAGATAGACAATTACGCAAAAAACACAAGAGATTGCCAAATATTTTTGGGGTGTCATAACCAAGGTCTGCGCATACATTTTATGTATTGCGTGTTATCTTTTAGTAGCTTTTTAACATCTTTTGCGGAATTAAAGTAATAAAGTCGGTTTATGTTAAAGTAGAGTGCAGTTTTCACTGTACCGCAGTACGAATGGGGTCAGCGAGCTGCACAGATTTGAGATTTAGTGTCAACCCGTCATGTCGCTTTCGGGGAATTTGATGACTCTGTGCTTATCCTGTGGCTGGATGCGCGCTGGAAGCTCTGTGCGGTTTTAGCAGCGGGCGCAGCTGCTGGCGATCAGTGAAACGGTGCCGACGGAGGAGAGGAAGAGGAATTTGGGGTGTTGCCTTTTTATCTGTCCTCCCTCCTTTTCTCTTCACCTCCCTCTGCCCCTCCTTTCGGTACCGTGAGTGCAAGAAAGAGAGAGAGACAGAGAGAGAGAGAGACAGAGAGAGAGAGAGAGAGAGAGAGAGTGGAGGCACTGCGGGTGAGTGTCAGTCTACGCTGCTGACTCTTACAGGCGGTTCCCTGGTTGTCAGTGGAGAGACAGCCCACCGGGTCTCTCTTCCATTAGAGCCACAGAGGCGGGATATGCTGAACGGGAACAAAGCAGCGTGAGAGCTGGATGGTAGCAGAATGAGCGGGCGCGTTTTGAATGGGAAAATGCTGCAGCTGTCGGCTCCGCAGCGCGCAGGGAGGACAATGCACTTTCTGTCAAGGTAAATAGATGCGACCCGAGAGAACGTGTGTGCGTCTGTGTGTGTGTGTGTGTGTGTGTGTGTGTGTGTGTGTGTGTGTGTGTTTGACCGAGTGCTGGAAGGGAAACTAATTTACACATTAGTGACATTGGCTTTTATCCACGCATATGTGAGCCGTGTGAGCGCGGTGAGTGTGCTGCAGAGGTTCCGGCGGAGTCGGTGCGTAAAAATGAGCAGCAGCATGTCTCATTCATAAAACTCCCAACAGCTGCATGCTGGCAGGTTTTACTATTGTGACTGACGGGATTATTGTGTGACGGTCTTCTAATAAGCATGTGGATGCATGGACGGTTCTTCTGTAGTGCAGTATGTAGATAAATCAAGCAGACATCAGTGCGCAAAGCCACCAGCTCTGTCTTTAATACCATGCTGGCCGGCAGACATCCGAAAGCAGATTACTGCCAACACATTAACACAGTAATCTAAATCATCTAATGATGCTGAAGCGTGCAGAGTGCGCACGCTCTTAAAAATGCGTGCGCACAATGACGGATCCATTGTTTTAGTTATTCTAGGATGGCAACTAGTTGCTGATGGTGGTGGGTGCGCGCAGGATCTCCACCAGTTAGTAGACTGTCAGGTATGAGTGGGTGTGTTCGTATTGATCCGCTGCAGAACCGAGCCGCATTCTTCTGAAAGGCTGACCTACATTTCTCTCCCTGCGTCTGCAGTGATTGGGTGAAATATAGCAAGCCTCCTTTTAAATCATCCTGACGCCCACCCTATTACTTAAGAGTATGCATTGGCATATAGAGTGGGCTAATGTAGAGCAGCTTATATGAATAAGCTGTTGATTGGAATGGATAAGAAAATAAAGCGGGGATCATATAGTTGACTGATTGTACAACATAGGAGGAAGGGGAGGATATTATTGATACAGTTTGAAAATTTAGGAGTCTGCTTTGTTCATGTGGGTTAACCCACTGATCACTTGAACCACTTAAAGTCATATGGTACAATTTCAATGCATCATTTTGGACTTTTATATGATAAACCAACATAAAGTGCATAATTGTGAAGTGGAAGTACAATGACACATGAATGAAATAATGTATCGTTGTACGTCTAGATTTATATTCACAAATATAAATCTGAAAATATAAGAATGCATGGTTTTTTTAAGAAGATGCATGCACTCCACATACCACAAGAGGGAATTTCTTTTTAGAAAATCCTTGAGTTGCTCAAGAGCCTCTTTGTTGCTTTGCTAATTAATGCTCTCCTTGGTAGGTTTGTGAGGAGAGTTTGATGGTTCTGTCCTGGTTTTTTTTGTTGTTGTTCCATTTTTTATTTTCATTGTGGGATGTTGGAACATTAAATAGAACAGTGCTCCATTTAATTTTAAAGCGTGAGATTTTTAAACACTGCAGTAAAATTGTTCACACTTTTATCCCTGCTGTGTTCCTTGGTTTGATGTAGCTGGTTGGTTATTAATGATATCTAACAACCCTCCTTTTTTTTTGTTTTATTCATGACAAAATGCAAAAACCTGCATTAATTTCATAGCTATACACTACTTCATTTGTTGCTTAAATGGAGTATAAATTTAAAATGGCAAATTATAAATTTCTTCACAAGGTGTAGTTTAATACAGAATGTTAACAAAGCCTTTCAGAGACCTTCAAGCGTCAGCCTGTGCTTCGCCGTGTAGGTTGTTCTTATCTCTGTTTTGGCGCTGGACACGTGTGCTTAAACAGACTGGCTGAAAAAATGGCTGATAAACTGTAAAATAATTGTAATCTGGCACAAAACAAGCATACGCCCTTCAAACTGTCACCAAGTTCTATGAGGGTATGCTTTGGCTCTTATACGTCAGGGTGTCTGCACAGACACACTAAACATGCACCATTAGCTAATCATATCAAGCCAACACCGAGATTTGGTTAGCTCAGTTATCATATATTAAGGGCCATCCAACACAAGCTCATTGCGTCGCTTCGTGTGCGACTGCATACATGTGGTGTCATCTGAACGCTAAGCAAACAGCCTGCTCAGCATGAACTACCACATACCCAGAACCACCCACTGTTCACAACCTTAATAACACATTTACAAATGATTTACATCAACAATTCATGTTTTTTCACACCCTAATATGGTATTGTTTATTCAAATGAAAATGGGGCATCATCACTTTAAAAAAGGATCATGACTGATAAATAATGGTGTTGTTAGTAACACTTAGGACTGAAGATCCTCTTAGTCATATTTTCTTCAGCATTTTTTTTTTTTGCATACTGTATGCGAATGCTGCATTGAACTGCATTACAATGAAAAGGTGACTATGAAGCACTTAGCAGATGTAGTGAATAAATCAATGCAAGTAATTATTGTTGGATCAAAAGAAGAATAATCACAAGGCTTCAGCTGTTACATCTGAATATTCCTGAAATCAGGACTCAGACCTGAACCTTCAGAGGTGCATAAACACAATTACAAAGTCGGCCTTCTGTCACCTAACAAACATTTCCAAAACAATGTCTCGGCAAGATCTTGAAACAGTCCATCCATATGTTTAAAATTAGTAGGAGCGATGTCTGCAACAGTGTCCTCATGGGTCTTCTTAGAAAGTCAGACTGCTGCATCCGATCCAGAACGCTGCTGCTCGTGTTCTTTCTAAAACTAGGAAAATGGAGCTCATCGCCTCTGTCCTAAAGTCCTTACACTGACTGCCTGGAGCTCAGAGAATATACTTCGACTTACTTTTACCGGTGAATTGAATTTCACCCCCCCCCAAAAAAATTGTTCTTTTGTCAAACTGCTTTCGCAGAACCAGAACCGCACATGGAGAAGCCGCATTTCATGATTTTATTCTCCTCTAAACAAACTTCTAGAAAACTGCAAAACGCCTGGAACCACGAGTCCCTTTAAATCAAGGTTAAAACCCCTTTTGTTTAAAATTGCCTTTCTTTCATGACGAGAACATCATGGTTTCGGTTTGGATTGCAACTTTTTTCATTTTCCTCATTATTTTGCAACTGCAGTGCAATTTATTTTTTGTTTAGTTGTTGTGGGGATGCTTTTATCATGTAAAGCACTTGGAAATGCTTTGTTATTGAAGAGTGCTATGCAAATAAACTTCACTAGAAATAGCTCAAGACAGGGGAAGAGCCAAAGATTTTAGGACACGAGGCATCCTGCAATAGTCTTGCTGTTTTGTGAGTAGGTTTATTTTTGTTACGCTGCCTACGAGATCATTAGGGAGACCTCAGAGTGCTTCAACAGATGCTTGTAACCTGCTTTCATCAGACACATGCTCTTCTTATTTTATTGTACACACAGGAGCCGGCGTTCACAGACAGTGTTCATATTTTCATGAGGTTGGACCCTCCTGTGGTTTAGTGTGTTTCTCTGGTAGATCAAAGCCGAAGCAGGAGTGAACGCAGACAACGGTGCACCTTAACTGGCAGTTGGGGATGAAGGGAAAAGCTTTGAGGCGAACATAAACAGTCATGCTGAAAAGTGACCTCAAGATATAAATTTAACTGGACACTAAAGTCCCTCTCATGAAGATTCGGGGAAATGTTAAAAACTCAGAGAATATCTTGCAGTGGAGATGAAGTAAGAGGGTTGCCCAAACTCGATTTGTCATTCTCTCCTTGGCCGTGCGTGCTTTTGGAGTGGTATGCTTATATGCATCTCCATATGTTGAAGGATTAGGGAGTGGAAACCAAGAATACACTCCCTGGAATGTAAAGTGTATGTTTTGGGTGTCCAGAGGGTAAGGAATGTCTGCTAAGCTCACTTTAAGTGGCCGACGAATGCGCATTTCTTGGGAGGGACAGCAGGTGATGGGTGCACCTCCCGTTCGATACTACATATGTGGTCACATGACACGAACACAGACAAAAACAGACAGTCGCGCAACAAATTGTCTGTGCTTTCACAACCATGAATGTTTTATTGGGGGCCTGCTTTATCTGAGCCTGCAGAGGTAGAAGAGAGTCTCAGCTCCAGTCAATTCAGTCTTTTCTCTTTAGCTAATGTTAGGGCAACCTTTGGCAGGTGCTGGACTTCAAGTTAGATTTGTAGTCTGATATTGTGCCAGTTCATTTGACTCTTTTTTTATGCAGATGTGTCAAGCATTTTCCTCATCAAAATAAAGAGTCATGCATAATTGTTCGATCTCAACTCTAATAAAAATATCTACTTTTTTTAGTATGATTGATTTTAATATTTGACTTTTAAAGAGATTTCTTGGCACAAGGTCAGTGTATCGCAAACAGCTTTTTAGTTGCTGCCAGTGTGATTTTATCTATTTGGGTAAGTCTGAGTCTGTTAACAACAGAGATGAAGACATTTCCAATTTTACTGACCGTCACCAGAGGCCGGATGGTCATAACCCTCCACCTGAAAAAAAAAAAAAAAAAAAACTCATTGCTTTTCACAAACATCGCCAAATCATTGGTATCCACGAGCCTCTTTCTTTTCAGCAAAGTTTCCACTCCGAAACAGTTGCAGATAAAAACAAAACAGACCCCATCATATATTCCTTTCTTCGGTTTTGCTCCACTGATTGCCTACGATCTTCCTTTGTGAGCAAAAGTGATTAAAAATGATATTCGAAAAGATTTACAATGTCACAGCAATTCCCAGGATGCTGCATGTTTGCTGTGATGTGCTTCTTATTATTTCCTTTTCCAGTGTTATCATGTTTGTTTTTATCTCCATGTGTTTGCTGCTTGGTTTAAATTGTTGCCAGCTCTGCTACTTCTTTCTTGGTTCTGTTGATTAAAAGGCAGCTGCTCGTGGGAACACTTGTGTTTGTTCTTTAGCACATGTCTCGGACTGTCTTCTGCACAGCTGCTTTAAGTTAACAGCAACCTGGAAGAAATATGCTTTATTCAAAAAAAATGAAACCTCCCAGTCTGTCTTCTCCTTCCTTTACTCCCTCTTACTTTCTCTTTTTTTCCCCTCCTCCCCTTTTTTCTCTTTTGAACCAAAACATCCGCTCTGCGCCGTTATTTTACATAGCCGTTAAGTCAGCTGACGTATCTGGATGGAGGCCAGAGGTAATTCTACCCCGAGAGCCAACCCCTGTCCCGGGCGTCTGTGTGCCGGTATTCCCCCCTTTGAGCTCCTCCCTGGTTCTTCGGCGTTGAGTTTTGGGCTGAGAAGCTCCCCGCCCTGCAACCCAGACTGAACTACTTATGTAGGTGATTTAAAAGGCCATTCGAAGTTGTCCCAGGAGTGCTGTCCTTCTTCTACTTCCTGCTCTTTAGTGAAGAAGAGAGGAACTTTAGAGATCAGAGGTTAATGGGTTATTATAGATCGTTGCCGGTCTTCTCCTCTAACACTCTTCAGAGTGGTTCAGTTCTCTTTGACTTCTGCTGTTCTTACTTCAGGGTTTCCATCAGTGTGTTGTAAGTTCGGCACGTCACCAGGCTAAGCATTGTGTGTTTATTTATTAAAGTTTTTTTATGCTCCATTAACAGTGACGGGTTAAAGAGTCTCTTTAGTTGTGAATGTGTAGGGAGACTGAGGTCAAGTGTCTTTTTTTATTTTTTTTTATTCACTGGAACGCCGTAACCGTCTGTCTTTACATATCTACGCTTTAACAAATTCAGCGAATAAAGTGACAAATCACAGATAGAGGATCAGAAAATTTGGACAAATTAATTAGGATGAAACAATTGAAGTGCCAAAAAATCTTAATTAAATCTTTTTGATGTTTGTCTTTTTTAAGACTTTATAACTGGAAGCACGGTGTTGCCGTGCTTAGCAGGTTTTCTGGGTGAAACTCTCTACTTACTTATAACTATCACTGTAAGTTAAGTTTAAAGTGCGTTGTTTGTATTGTGACAGATTTTTAAATCTCTGCACCAGACCTGTTTAGACCAGAAGAGACGTAATCTTCAAACTTTGACCCTCGCTGGCAAGATTAACTACAGGGATCTTAGACCAAGAAGAGGTAAAAGAGACGAATTTGCCTTTCAAGGTATCTGCTACTTGCTTCCTCCAGTTTATCCTTTTTTGGCCTTACGATTTGAGAGGATCAAGATGACCCAATGATCAACAGTTGTGCCTTTCTGTTTTTTTGTATTTTTTTGTTCCAAGCGTGTTGCCTTGTTCAGTATTCCTTAAATAAAGGGTTGAGTTGTTCTGTTGTTGTCAGATGTCCTGCGTCTTGTCATGGAAAACCAGTGGTATAAAGCCAACATAAACAATCTATACAGACTGAGTTGCAAAGAGCTGCAAAGAGACTAAGTCACTAACTCCCTTGCCAAACAAGGTTTTTTTTCCCCACCTTTAAGCTGTAGTCCTTTGTTTGTCTGTCTGATCTACAACCCTCCACCATACGGAGAAAACCGCATTTGACTGACCAGGATTTCTGTTAAATCCGGTTTTCCACTCACAGAAAGCAAATAAGCCCCTGTGGAATGTGTCACCGTCTTTGTGAAGGAAAACCTGGAAGAGTAATGGACCTCAATATTCCTCCATGCACAATCACACCTCGGAGGCAGCTCTCAGTGGAGCAACGAGCGACTTTATCAAAACTGCAATTCTGCTCCGTGTCTTATATCACACACTTCTGACAGCTAATCCAAGCGCAGGGCGCAGCAGCAGTTGTGTGTGCTGACCCTTGAGGCTCATCGCTGTCAGCCGCAAGCATGTAAAACACAATCTCTTCTCATTGTCCATTTAGGGATGAATCTTCCGTAGTTTCCACGCACACCTCTAGCTGTGGCCACTGGCACGACCTGATCCTGGTGGCAGATGGAATTAACAGTAATTGTGAGCTCATTAACTTCAGCCTGTGCTGTAATCCCCTGTAATACCCAAATACTGCTGGGTGTGTGCATGGGTGTGTGTGCGTGCGTATGTGAGTAGACAAAAGGCTGCTAAAACTGCTGCGACGCATTGTTCCATCGCACAATGTGGAAGCACAACAGGGAGGAAGTAATAAATAATACCAAAGAGGAAATCGCTTGTACACTGAAATGTAGGGACGTATGCACAGTCTTAAATTTAGACTTAATCTGGCATTTAACTGGGCCAGTGATTTACTGTCGATGCATAAAACTACAGTGCGACACAATGACTGTGTTGGAATTTTAATTAAAAGTATCTCTTATTAGCAGAGTTGTTGTTAATTGCCTAGCAAATGCCCCAAGCCTCCAAACAGCATGGCGTCATTTATAAAAAAAAATCAGTAGGATCGGATTATATCAGCGAGTAAATGTTTGCACAGCATGTGTCGCTGCGATTATTTAGTAGGAAAACAGTATGACTCTAAATGGTGCTGAAATCACATTTGTATGGGTAAATGTCAAATACATTTTTTTACAACATGATTTAAAGCTGCTGGATATCTGAATGAGATCACTGAAGGCTTGTCTTAAAGCTCCGAAGACACAACAGTTTGGAAATTCTTCCCAGTCCATGTACGGTCCTGCAGAGGAAGATTATCCTGTGCAGAAAACCGAATCTTAAAAAACGTTTTTGATCTTAAGGTCATGGAAAGGTTCACAGCTCTGACTGGAAATATAATAATGTTACAGTCTGTTACACTTATCCACCAAGGTGATTCACAGATCGGGGTACATGAGTGTGTGTGTGTTATTGTTTCCTGGTGGTAAGCTGATGAAGCGGTCCAAGCACCCATATTGTTAGCCATCTGTGCACACGGTTGCACCATATTTCACCTCCTTTTTTTTTTTTTTTACCAGGTAGCTCATGTGTATTTAAAAATTTGACCAAAGCTTTTGAGCATCAATGTCTTGTTTATTTTTTTTCTCCCTTCCCAAATCATCTTCAATTTCAGGATGATTGTACTGGTGCAAAAAAATATAAAAATAAAAAAGCAGCAAAATTAGGTGCGGCCGGTCATGACCTCTGCTGCAAATGAGTCATTTAGTTTTTTGTGTGCGCTTAAGTGTGTTTGCATTGCAGTCCCTGTGGCTGTTTGTGAGCATGTAGTCGGTTGGTGTCAGATCCTGTTTTACGTGTCTAGGCTGAAACCGGCAGAGGATGTTGAAGCAGCCGCTTCTCATAGCGACAGTTCACATTTCATTTCTTGTTTTTATTTTTTATGGTTGACCTCGGTTCAGCTAATCCACTTTGCTTTAGGGTTTATCAGACTTTGTGAGCGCCATAAACAGTTGTCCTCAGGCACCTGATGTATGGGAGGATGTAGTGTCCGCAGCGGTGTGGTGAATGTTTGGCTTTCCAAAAAAAGGCTTATTTAATCTCCCTACAGACTGACCAGAGAAATGCCTGCACTACCGACACAACATACCGCATCAGAGCTCCTGTCTTCCATCAGAAACAGATTTAGAAACTTAAAATACTTTAGTAACCTTAACATGCACACCCCCTAGTGCTTTGTTTGGACCGCCCAGTAAAGCCCTATTGGTGCCCTACTTTCCGTTTACCTCAAAAGACCCAACCAGGAGCAACATCTGACTTTGCCATTTTGGGTTCTGCCATGTGTGACACTGGGGGATTTTAATAGAAATGGAAAGTTCCTGTCTTCTGTAGGACTGCAGAGTTTCCATCCATTTACACACGTTCGATTGGAAAGTCACAGGAAAAATATCACCCTGGTTTGAAAGTGTTTAACTCGATGAAAGGACTAAAAGTTGATTTGCGCTGAGTCTGTTTTATTATCTTTAAATAATCCAGAGCCATAAAATCTGCAAATCTTTGACTTGCTTTATTTTGTCATTTCTCCTAACTGACCCTTTCTATCTTCTATTCTTATCTGATCTGGCGTGGTCTGACAAGTTTTACCAAGACCTCTTGCCCGCTCATGATTAGCAATACTGGCATTTCTGCCACCTCCCAGGTTCTCAAACCGTGGTACAGATACCACTGGTGGTACTTTGGTTGCCTTTAGACGTACGTGGAAGTACAATTAATAATCATAATCACCTGTTGACAGCGCTAACTTTCAAATTCGAGTCTTGTTACAGCATGTTGTGCGAATAAACACCTTTTTTATTTCCCTTTATACAACAACAAAACAATCAGGAAAAGACCAAGTCGTGCCATAACTGAATTTTAAAATCTTTTTTTAGTATGGTGGTACCTAAAAATTTCATTATTTCCTGAGGTGGTACATGATAGACTTTGTGAACCACTCTTCTGTGACATTCATTGTCATTATTAAGTCATTATAGCCTGAGCTGCTATCTGCTTTCAAACCTCTGCTACATATTATCAGAGAAGGTAAATTTGAATATGTTTACTTGTTTCTGAGTGATTTTTGACTGTTCTTTATGTCTTGATGTGGATAAAAAACCCAGACACAGACTAACTTATGGAAACCCCTTTTAAATATCATGCACAAACTGCAGTCTCCTCTGATATAAAGGGAATTTTAATGGTCACAAAATGGTTCCGGGGTTTTCTAAACAGTTAAGGAACAATTTCTGTTCAGTTACTGCTAATGTTTGCTCAGGTTGCAAGCTTATCATCTGAGACTATAAAATCTGCTGTTGGAGGCCTGGCTGTTTTTCAAGCCCCACACATCACAGGCCAACATGCCTTCTCTCTGCCATGTTTTTTTTTTTTTTTAATTATCTCAGCTAGAGCTACTGTATTTTATTAACTGTATTTCAATACAATAGGAAAGTCAGACACAGGAATGAGCTCTCACAATAGACAACAAAAAAAAAACCCTTGCTTCGAGATTTGAACAATTATCTCCACAGAACAAAGACGCTTCTTAATGAATGACAGCCATTCAGCGCAGCAGTAGCTATTTGTCCGTTCTCTTAATGGCTCGTGAAGTCAACAGTGTTTGTGTGGGTGTGGCTGGTCGTTCTTATCTGCAGACTAAATAATCTGCAGATTATTTAGTCTTAAATAATAATATTTATTATGTTTCTTTGTTTCTTTGTACGGGAAACAAAGAAACATCCTTTTTGTAAAAGGATGATATTTTGAATGTGATCAGTACATGTCTTTTATATGTATTTTTAAATAAAATGAAAAAGAAAATGGGTCAATCGTATCCGGAGCAATCAACCTGTTAGCTTTTCATTTAAAGGTGGGATCATATGTTGCAGGCAAAGACTTGTGTGAATCTTTTTCTTATTGTGGCTGTCAGGTGAGCTGATACATGGCAGCAATAACATGCAACTCAACCTAATTGACAATTATTGTATCTTAAATCAAATCAACATTGATTTTCCTTTTTCTCACAGTATTACAGTGACGGGGTTCCGTTTTTATTGCCCAGATCCATTTGCTTTCCTCCCAGCTGTGTTTTGTTTAACTTATGATATATTTAATGCTCTGAAAATGTATAGAATAATACGTGTTTTCAATAAACCTTTAGCGTTATCATTTTTATAAGATGCTTTTTTTTCCTTCCAGGCATTTAAATTTGAGTTTCTTTGCTGCTTCCGTGTAAGGAACAAGTCTTAGCCTAATGGGCTATAAAAATATGACAGGGAAGTTTCTTAAGCAGTGTTTAATGTAAAACTCTCTGCTAAAAAGTTCATACTGATGAATGTGGTGCTAACATTATCTGCCCAGCTGCTGCAGCAAATGAGGAAGATGATGTGGACCTGGAAGACGTTTTTAATACAGAAAGCAGCTCTTCGCTGAGATCACGACATTCGGAGAAAAAAAAAAAGGGGGGAAGTGTGCTTCAAAAACAGCCTATTTTTCCAATGCAGCTCTTTCTCTTTTATACCTTTCTTTTTATACCCTCTTTGCACGCCACTTCGCCCTCGTGTCTGCGTAGTTCATCAGGTTCTTTTAAAACCCAGTCGGTATTTTTATCTCATTTAGTGGAGGACTAAGTAAAGTTAGCTTGCAGAGGTTCCACAATATTTCCACAATCTGCTATACACTAATGGAAGATAATTATTATTTTTTTTTTTTGGTAGAAAATTATAAATTCAGTCATTTCCAAGACACTTTGTGTTTAAGATAAACCTGTATAAGAGGCTTTGGACCCTCCACAGTCGACTTCTAAGAGATTTTAATACTATGGTTGAACAGTTCATTCAGTCACATGAGGAGGTTTGGAGAACTTTTTAAAAAACCGTAACAGACATTGATGTCTTTGTTCCTCTTGGCTCTCAAAATGCACCAACTCCAATTAATTTCTTGTGTTGTAAAGACTCATAAAACAAACATGTAAAGAAATCTCCATCCTTGATAGATTTTTTTTTTCACTGTTAAAGTTAGCACAGTCCTCTTTTTTCTTTTTTCTTCATCACCTACATGATAAATATACTTGGCAGATTCTCTTTATAATATCTGACCCCTGACCTCGCCTCTGTCTTGTGGGCTTCCTGTGTTCACGTCAGTCAGCTTTGTGACACCAAACTCAGCAGAGAAGCCGTTTGATCTGTTTTCCATCAGACGTGAATTATTCAACAAAAAGGGCGCTGGCACTCCAAACCATGCTGGGGAGGCCAATTGCTCTGAGGCCTTTGACAGAATATGGGAAAAAAGACGTGTCAGTAGGAAAACAAGACTGTTTGTCTCACAGCAGTGACTCTTTTTCATTGAAGTAAAATTGAGTCTCAAAACATGTCAAACTAGCTGGTCATTAACAAATTTTTCACTTATATTAAACACAATAAATTGTTTTTAGATGTCACTTAAAGAGTGACATGGCTGTTATGACTACTGTTATAAAATGCTAACATGAAGCATCGTTGTTAGATGCTTTGTTTATTAAAAACACCTCATTGCAGCTAGCTCTACCGCAGTGCTAATGTTGGCTTGTGCAGGAACCGGTGGAGTCACTGTTTTATCTCTGCAATTTTTTTTTATATCCTCTCCACAACTAACACCTAACTCTATTTTTTTAGCATGGGGAACGCAGTTTTTTTTTTTCTCTCCAAGAAACTGCACCTTCACTTCAAGAGTGCAGGCGGTTTGTTTGTTAGCAACCAAAGGGTTGGTGGGTGAAACAGCCTCCCCCCTTTTTCCTATGCAAATGAGACTGTCTGGCACTTTAAAACCAACTGTGAGTTGTTCTGGGTAGCTTTTGTGTTGTCTATCGAGATTCTGGGGAAATGGTGTGAAAAAAATTGTTTCAAATTTGTTTATATATCACGTTCCCAATAGCACAACCTGCCTTACAAATGCTTTATAAATGAAGTGATTAAAAAAACCATACTTCTTCAGTCTATTTGCTTTTCTGTCCTGTGAAATAATAGAATAGAAACATCCTTTATTGTCCCTTAGTGGGGAACTCCAGGTTTATTTCTGGTGCATTTCCTAAATTTGACCCATTTCTGACTAAAAATGTTAAGACTGGCTTGACGAACATCCATCTCTGTCATAAACCATTGTCTGATCTTTTCTGCGTATAAGATATCCACAGGCTAGACGTGGCCGGCCCGTAGTTCCTCCCCCATCCCCGATCAACTCCCCTCCAGGCCACAGTGTGACCCATTCAGGCACCCAACTGGAAGCCCACAGCGCTTTCTCTCCCTCCTTCCTCCCCTCTGCAGCCGCACTGTATATGACCTCATTAAATAGATTCTGTTCCAACTGGCTTTACAGTGCAGTTTGTCTTCGGTTCTAAGACCAATTGACCCTTGCAAAACACAGTCCCGCCCCCTGACTTCCTAAATGTGACCTATTTATTGTAAACAAGCTCATTTTAATAAAACCCATCAGTACGTGTTACAACTAAGCCATCCCCTTTGACCCCACTCGATTGTCCCCAAAGTCAGTATTCCTAGCTAATATTTGCTGTTGCATTGGTTCGATTGCTGTATATATGATTTTAGGGAGGAAAACTGATTCCTCAATCAAAACTTCATAGAAATTGTTGTTTTCTTTTGTAAACAAAAAAGAAATCATAAACTAACCTTAAAAAAAAGTTCTAGTTCATCATCAGACTGGATGGGCATAGTCAGTAGGGGCTCGCAGAAGCTTTTGAACTCTCTCACAAAATATAAATCTTAACACGTCATATTTCAGTTTAAGCTTAGTTTATTTATATGGCTCCAATTAGCGAAAGAAGTCAGCTCAAAGCACTTAGCAAGACAAGCAGATTCAGTTTATATGCAGAAAATAACCAAAACAATTCAGACGTGTGACAGATTTAGGTTCAATTAAATGCATCCCAGTTTGTTCTGAATTATTAAACACTGCAGTCAATTTTAGCTTATTATGTCAATCGGTAAAAAATGTGTCTGCTTAAGGAATCCCAGCAAATGACGTCGAGTCATTGACTTTGCTGCAATTTCACCTCCTCATCAAGCAGGTCGCACAGTGGATGACACATTGTTTTTGTTAACATTGCAGTAAAGACTTCCTTTTAACAAGAAGAAAACTTCCAACGCAACCAGAGTCAACGTGACTTGGAGTTGAATGTAAATATTTTTTCCAATAGATTTGTTTTGAAGAACATTTAAGCAATTTGACTGAAGCTTAACTGTCTTGCTTTAACAAATCATCATATGCACATTGTACTAAAATAGCCACATGAAAATGATCGAGCACGTACAAAATAAATGATGTTAGTAACGGTGCAGTGGCTTATGAGTGACGCATTGTAAGTCGATTCCTAATTATGATTCGGCTTTGTTTCCCAAACTTGCTTGTGTTAGCTCAAGATGCAGCACTGCTGAGGCTCCAGATAACAAAACTGATTCCTAATTCCCAATAAAGTTCTTTATTTTTTATTTATCACTTTGTATAAACACTCATTGGCTGATTTAGTAAGACGATATCCTCAGTATAATCTTTTTTTGAACAGTGGATTGACTTAGGAGCCACAAAATGGTGCTGCATGCGGTCGTGGGTGCAGGCGTCAGTGTGGGCTCCTCAGTGCTATTTTTGAGAGTGTGGGTTGAGATTTTGTCAATAGCGCTCCAAATTTCAGTGCTGCAGATAGTTAACGCAGCATGTAAGCCGGATATGTAGAGCACTCTGCTTTCCAAACGGGGCCTCTGAACACTTACTACCGAGCGAGATATCTGGTATTAAGTGTTAATCAATTAAAGGAAGTGGAGTAGATGTTTTATAGCTTGTAATTGTTATCACCGGTCAGTGTATACAGGAAATCAGAAACATCGTCTCCATTTGATGTCTGGAGACATCAAATGGACTCTTTGAAAAAATGTTAATTCTTAATTTGTATGTTTCAGTAAACTCTCCTTTTGTATCCAGTCATCTTGTGAGAATTTCAACAGTGTTACTTCTCCAAAATGTTTCTTTTTTGAAGATGATCCAACATACTTAAATACACAGAACACAGATGTTACCTGACTGCTTTCTTTGCCCTTGTTCTCTGTTTCTCAGTTGGGATGAGAGCAGTTCCATCAGCAGTGGCCTGAGTGACGGCTCAGACAACCTGAGCTCTGAAGAGTTCAACACGAGTCCCACTCTCAACTCCCTCCCTACCACTCCCATTGGCTCACGCAGGAACTCAGCCATGGTGGTAAGAGACACAAACCATCTACCTGATAAAGAGCGACAAGCATTCTGCATGTGTGTTTGTGTCGGTACTGATTGAGCTGCTAATCCACTGAGAGTTACTGATCACGATCTGAGTCCTGTGTAGGAAAAAAATAAATAAATAAGAGTAAGGAAAAGGAGAACACTGATTTAGGAGATGCAGCCCATTAAGTAGTCCACAGACACACACACCCTTAATATCTCTGGCATTTTTATTGTCCGCATTATCTGCAGCGATCGATGTTTGCTGCGACAGACACTCTGCATGACGGGCAGCGCATTTTTCCTCATGGTTCCTTTGTAGGGTGCAGCAGTTAGGAGCTGCAAAAGGCATCAAGCTCTTATGTTTAACATTTAGTCATTTTTCTTTCAAGAGCCTGTTAACTCTGATTAATGAGTAGACTTTAATCAGCGCCGATTGCTTTGTAGAAAACTCCATATGAAGCAGCTGCACAGCTTTGAAGCTTTTATTTAAGGGTTCCAAGTTTAGATTTTGCCTAGTCAGCCGGTCTAGACATTGCATTAAACTTGTGTACGCTGCCCTTTTGTCCCAGTGAAATGTTTCAGCTTGTTAAAAACAAATTACATATATCAATCAAATAATGATTTTATATTTTAAGACAAAAACATATATTGGGGGGGGGCACGGCTTGTGAAATTGACATCAATTTTGCTTTTTCATACAGTTTCATACAGGCTGTTTTAGATATAGTTTAAAAGTTAAAAATCCAGAAGAAATCTATATAGTCTGATTATCTGCAGTTAGAAAGCAACAACTGTTTTCTAGATGAAATTATTGTTTTCTAATGTATAGATGCGAAGTAGCTCTGCTGTGGACAACTGTCCTGTTGTCCCCACAAAGTGGAGGATTGAAGTATTTGCTAAGACCCCTGTGGAGCTCCTTGGACCTAAATACGTGTGTGTGTTTTCTTAGACCGCCTGATTTAGGTCACACCTCCGCAGTGTGGCGAGTCTGACTAATGTGGTGCGATTTCAGAAGCAGAGAGACAGCGATAGACAGAGGGCGGTAGAAAGAGAGAGGATATCAGTGTAACCATAGCAACCGCAGCACACGGATGCAGGGAGTGCGAGTCTTTGTCTGTTCGCGTATATACCAAAGGACAGGTCTAGAGCGCAGCCGTCTGTCCGCACACACACCCATGCAGGACCATCTGCACTCCTGCAACCGGGCCAACGAGCCGGAAGAAACTCGGCGCCTCCCACCACGCCTAGGCACAGGAGTCATGGCAACCACTAGACCCCGTGGCATCATCACCATGGCAACCTTGCATCGCATCATTATGCACCCCACAAAGTCTAATACACATGGCTCCTTGTCTCCTCGTCCCCAAATCCATGCGCTGGTCTGTTTGGCCTGTTTTAATTTCCATCTCTAACATAAAACCTTTTAAGGTCAGCAGTGCGATTTCTCTCATTTCGACATGTTTATTGACAACATACACGTTATAGCAACTTGTATTTCCAGTCCGTCTCCGTATTTGTGCAGTGTTCCTCTCCGTATCTCTGTCTATCTCTGTGCGTTGTTGATATTTTGCTGCTTGTACAGATAGGCATCTCACAGCTTCTGCTTCAGTCATCAGTTGATGTGTTTGAGGAAATGACAGTGTTTTATCAGCAAGCTGAACATGCAGCACCAGCTCAGGGTTTTCTCTGGTAATATGACTCTGGCTGTGGGTTATGTTGTTTTCATAAAAAAAAAAAAAAAAAGGTATTTAGCAATCTGAATCCCGTGGGAATCGCGGGGTGTGTGTGTGTGTGATGTTCTAAACTGACAGACAAACCCTCTCACACACATTCAGAAACTTTCTGATGAATTGTGTAACTGGTTAACCTTCGCACACACACAAAAGCATAGACAGAAACTTGCCTGACTTGATGACGGACCTGATATTTCTTCTCCCTCATTTTTAGCATTGATGTTCTTCCGTTCTGGATTATGTTCAGACCGGACAAGGCTGTCTGGTTTCTTTGTGTAGGACAAAAGTGTTTAACAGTTTCTGTGATTTAGTGTTCATGTGTGTACGTGTCTAATGTTTTGTTGCATTGTTTCTCTTGTAGCTGTCACCCTGCACCGCATTTAGAGACGAATAAACAGAAGATGCAAAAGTATTTAGAGTACAAAGTTGACACATCACTAAATGTTTTTTTTAGCTTGATTGATTTGGATGAGTTATTCTGTTCAGGAGTCATCAAGATGAGTCAGCGAGTCCGGTTAGGGTTCACTCCTCTTTAAGTGGGACTCTAAGCCTATAAAGTGTGGTTTATCTTCTTAAAAACAGCTTGAGTCAATGTCCACCTTTTAAAGAACTTTAGATAAAATGTCCGGGATACATATCCACATATATGTTACATGTTTCGAAACATATTTTGTTCATGTTTTGTTCATTTTGCACGTGAAACGTAAAAAGGAAGACGTTCGGTGCATATTCAGCACCAGGTTATGGGTCACTCTTTCAAAACGCTTTCTGTATTTTCAATTTTAATGAATGAGTGCATCCATATCTGCTATTGAGAAAAAAGTTAGTTGATGTGATCTCTCTTACTATCTAAAAAAGACATAGGTAGTCATTTTTAATTTCAAGAATACTTTAGATTTTTCATTGAAAACTTCAGTCAATTTTTTTTTTTGTAAATTAGAATGAATTTACAAAAAAATTCACTGGAGCAAAGAAAGAACATATATATTGAATTGGTTGACTGGAATATGGTTATAGTGGATCAGTTCTTTAATTTTTGTCAAAATAGAAAATGTAAATATGATCCGTTTCTTCAGTGCTGCACACCTTGTCTTTTGTGGGTGTGTGATTCAACAGTTTAGCAGGACAAAAACACACTCAACTAAAAGCCTAGTGAAGGTCACAAGTAAATACTGTTTTCTTGTTGCGAGATAATGCACATTCCTTTCTCAGACCTTTCTGAGGCAAGTTGCCACTATGCGTGTTTGTGTTTTGCTCTGCAGATGCGCACAGATGCAGAGAAGAGATCTCTGGTGGAAAGCGGTTTGTCTTGGGACTCTGACGACAGCAAGCCCGGTCGCAAAAGCAGCAGCTCCTTCGACACGGGAAGCTTGAAGTCTGAGTCGGCCAACAAGTGGAAAGGAGAGAAGGGTGAGCTGAAGAAACCGCAGACCATCAGTCAGGGACATGGGCTGAAGAAAGGGAGAAACCCACCTGTGGGAGTCACGTCCCCGATCACACACACCTCCCAGAGCGGCCTCAAAGTAGCAGGTGAGTTCTGGAGCAAATGGCAAAGTAAAATATACTGTTGAATTAACTTGAACAGATGGGCTGATTTCTCCAGCTTTCTGTTAATTCTCCTTTCTTTCTGGCTGTCTTACACCCACGCATTTTGCGGACACACTCCCTGTCTTTGTGAGACACATTCACCCACAGCTGCAGCCCACCCTCTGGGCCAGAAAGTGGTGCCATGTATCAAATGCCCATCACCACCCACACCCATCCTGCCAGCCAAACACACAGCAACAGTGCTTTTTTTTTTTTTTTTCCGCCTTATATCCCCTACAATTCCAGCTCTATTTTTGGTGTTGCACAGAGTGAATTTTTAACTTTGAAATCAAGACTTTGGGATATGTGTCTATGCAGTCATCTGAGCTTGTGCCAGCCTTAAAAAGTTTCCCCGTTCACACGCATGAAGAACACAATGGTGGGGATTGTGCAGCTGCCTGTTAAGCACACCATCTGTGTGCTGTTTATGTACGCACACACACACAGACACACACACACACGCTCACCCAATAGATGAACAAAACAACAGGATACATTAGTAACGATGCTCTGTGCAGTTTGGATGTGCAAACAGCCGTCCCTCTGTGGGACCGTCCTGTGTTTGCGCTGCCAGCTGTTGAAATGAAAGATATGCCAAACAAGTGTGCTGGGCCAGCCTGTGATCTGTGTGTGCCAGGCTTTTATTGTTATTGGATGGGAATCTGCCAACATCGCCATTTATTTTACCCCCTACGTTTGAGACAGTAAATATTCAGAAGATGAGGCCAGATAAAAGCAGATTTTTTTTTTTGCTCACCAGAAGAAGAAAAAAGTAACTTGCAGAAATTTGCAAATTTACCACCATGAGAAAATGAGACAAATCAAAATAGTGTATTCACGGCACAGTTTATGACTGAGGTTTGGCAAAAGTCTTTGTTTCTGTCTGCCATTGATTTGTAAATGTCTTTATCATTACTGAAGAAATGTTAAACAAAAGGGGGGAAAAACTTAGATAATACAAGTTTAGAGTAAATAAAAATACACTTTGCTAGAGATGTTCTTCTTTCAGCTAAATATACATTGATAATTTCACATAGAGAGAGACTTTAAAGCATACTTTGCTTTTGTACTCTGAGAAATGAATGTTGTCAATAAACATATTCATATATTTATATAGATATTTTTGATTAATGTGTGGGCCATGAACAGCTTTATAAGTTCAATAATTCCTGATGAACTCTAAAGCTTCAGCTCTGTCTTCTACTTTGCTAACCAGACTGCAAACTTGCAGGAATCGGTCATATCAGTGCTCAGCTGCTCAACACGAGCCTGAACAATGCTTGTTAAAAACCCTTCAGATAAATGCAGTCTTGCAAAACAGCTCATTAACAATCACGGCAAAGTTTGGAGAAGAGGCCAGCTGTGTTGTTAATAGCAGGATTAGATCTGAATGAGGGTGACGGTTTTGAGTGAAAGACAAGTTAAATATATCGTCACAATATAGCCTGTAAACTCTTTAAAATTGTAGCTTTCTATGTTGAGTCAGTTTGCTTAAAGGTTCAAAATGTCAGTGTTGTGGATGTCGTAAAGAGTCTGGAATACATATGTAACGCAGGCCTTTTCTGTCGGGACATGTAGTAATTCAGGGTCTCTTCTGCTTGAGTCATATAGTTGGGGTGTCTGTGAATCAACCGTCTTTGTGCTGAAGCTAATACATACGCCCGGGCTCCGTCTGTGTATTTCACTGCAACTAGTGTGTTCCTTCATTTCAAATGTTCTTGGAACAAGTCGCTTTGTGGTTGCACAATGGATTTAGTTTATGACTTGACACATAAACCCAATTTTCCCATTTACATTAGAACTCCAGGAGTAATCTCTTGTCAGTGTCATTATCTGAACACGGGGAACTGTGAGTTTGTGTTGGGATGGGGTGGGGGGTGTGAAAGCTGTTCAAATATGTGTGTATGTGTGTGTGTGTGTGTGTGTGTGTGTCTTTTGTGGGTTTCTAAATACTTTTAAATAACTCCAGATGTCCACAGGCTGCATGCTGGCGGGCCTCGTGCAACAGCACTTCTTCGACTCTGTTAACGACTGGTTTATAAACCTCACATAATGACTCCCATTAGATACGAATCATGAGTGTAAGGAGTAAGGACTTTGTGTGGGTGGTGGATACAGAGGAGCCTTCCTGTGTCAAATAGATTATTTTTCTCTGTAACGTCCAAGCAAATCCAATTAATCTGTATGTTGAGAAATGTGAGAAAAGGTATCAAAATCTCCTTCCTTTTACCTGCTTTTTATCACCAAAGGACTTCTCAAGTATAGGATTTTAAGTTAAACTGAGGTTTTTTGTTGTTTTTTTTTTTTTTCCATACAGACGAGTTACTTTTCCATGCCATGCTGCTCATGTACATCCCAGCACTCCGCAGCTGGGACATTTAGAAATGAACTTACTGGAAAGCTCAAACACTTACTGGAAACTGACAACTATTTTAGGTCATCATGATGGAAAAGAGGAGTAACGGTGTGATAACAGTGTGTGTGGCTGTAGCCTGGCCAGCTAGCTAAAGTTCTGCTGAAACAGGGATTCGGCTTTATCAGCAGACAGTCAGACCTTTTAGGGCTTCAGATTAGATATCATGTCCTTTTGTAGAGCGGTTAGTCTCAGTCTTCACACCCAACCTTCTTGATTCTGTTGAAAGTCATCGCTGTTGTTTTTCCAACCGTAGGTTCTGTGAAGTCAGATGGGAAGCCCCTGGACAAATCCCGGCTAGCAGTGAAGGCTTCGGGACTTCAGCGCTCGTCCTCTGATGCGGGTAAAGACCATCGAAATGGCACTGGAAGCGGTGAGCAGCGAAAACCCCCATCTGGCCTGGTCAGGCCTTCAGCTGGTGGGAATTTCGGCTTCAAGAAGACCCCCACGTCTACCAGCAGCACTGCAAACAATCCCAGCACACCCACTGTTGGGAATTCAGGCGTCAGCTCCTTGCCCAGCGGCTCGGCAGCTGTGGGGAAGATTCCCAAAACATCTGGTATTCCCGTTAAGCCATGTACAGGTGGTGGAGGACGTAAGACAAGTCTGGATGTTTCAAACAGTGACCAAAGCGGCTTTCTGTCTTCAAATGCCAGAACCTCTCTTCAGTACCGCTCCCTGCCTCGTCCTGCGAAGACCAGCACCCTGACGCTGACCAGGCCGAGCTCAGCTCGCCCAATGAGCACCACCATGGACACTAGCTCTGGGCTAACAAAGCCTTCAACAACATTGCCGCAGGGCTCTAAGCTCAAGGAACCCGGCTCAGGACTAAGTTCTGGTAAGACTGGAGGACGTGGAATTCCCAGTCCCAGTCCTGTCAACCAAACTGACAGAGAAAAGGAGAAAGAGAGAGCCAAAGCTAAAGCAGTAGTGTCAGACTCTGAGTGTGGAAATGGGCCTTTGAAGGGCAATCCTGCTCAGACCCCTTCAGAGAATGGAGGGAAGCTTCATGGGCTCAGACCGCCCAGCAGTATCAAGGGCGTGGATCTGTCTTCACCCAACACCCAGAGGTATTCATACTCCTGTGCTCTGATTTACTCATCCATTTTTACATGCACTTTAGCAAATCGTTACGTAATTGCTGCAACATTCTCATTGTCTTTTCCATCAGGTTGTCTGGGGTACGCAGTCTGGCAAAGCCTCCATCCATTTCCCAACTCGACAAGCTGAACTCCAATAGTCTGGACATAGATGTTCAGGACGGTCTTCCTCCAAAGATCCCTCCCTACTCTAAGCTCCAAGAACGTTCAAGCTCCCCAGGAATGTCAACGAGCCCCTGTCTGACCCCCAGCCCCGCACCTATACTCAATGTGAACTCCTCAGCCTGCTTTTCCGGCTCCGGCATTGGCCTGGGACCGAGGCAGGTCACTTCTCTCGGTGTTGGCGGGAGTGAAGGCAGCACCTCTCCCCTGCTCTACCCTCGCACATCAGGACTACATCGCAGTTTGGAGAGTCTGCCCTTACAGATGAGTCTGGCTCCAGAACCCCAGGAGAGGGATAAAGAGAGGGTGAGGGGCACCTTCGGGAGAAGCACCAATGCCTTAGAGTCTCAAGACAAAGACCGAGAAGTGGACAGAGACCCTCCTTTCAGCTGGAGCTCTGGGAGTAAAGCCTCAATCACACTCAAAGACAGGTCAGTCAACTCCTGCTGAAATATAATCAGTAGATTTGTCATATTCTGTTTTACCTCAAAAAGACTTAATAAAAAAAAACCCCGGCAATCTAGCCCCACCTTCTGGTCAGTTCTGGAAGTGATAGACAAAGAACTCCTATATTCTCAAACTTCATGTTCAAACATCCAAATCATATTTCTGGGTGATGTTAAGAGCCAATGAATAAACAAATCCCTTTTTTAAAACTATTAAACTGGTTTAGTATAGAAGGCAAAATAATTGACCCTTGAGATGCACAATTGTTTTACTGAGAGCCTAATTTTTTAATATAAAACATGAGGAATTTTAACTGAAACATGATTGACTAATGGGTCTTTTTTTTTTTACACAAAGATAAATAAATAAATTCAATGTGAAGTTCAAACTGTGGTAAGACTTACAGAAAATAATCAGTTATAATCTGTAGCAACCTACTGTGAAGAGTTGTGACCACTCCTGTAAGCCAGTGTCCCACAAAGCCCTTTTACTGTGAACATTGGTGTAAACTGTACACTCACACCCAGATTGTTGAGAAACTCGAGAGCTGTTTGATCAAATCCACTGGTTATACAATTTCACATTTTTACAATTCCATTTATATTTTCTGTGCCACAGACTGGATGGACTACACATTGGATCCAGAGTCTAGACTTTGACACTTGTTGATTTAGGATCTTGTAGAGTACAACTTGAACCACAGGAAATTCAAATGTTTCCATTAACAAATTAAGCAGACAGGTAGCTAGATCCAATGTACTGTTCATGTAGACGCAGGTGTGAAACTGTGGCAACTGTAAAACACTAGGAAGTTTTTATACCTGTATGTCTTAAGCATGTCCCAATTTGAATTTGAAAATGAACTTTGAAAATGGCTTTTGTTGTTAATCCACTGTTTTGTTTTGTTTTTTGGTCAAAAGAGAAAATAATAATGAGCAAGGTGCTTAAATATTAGTGAATTTTATTTATTGTTTTTATTTTATTTGTTATTTTTAATTGCCATGGAGTCATTTTTGTCTTCTTCATTTGGATTAGTATTAACTGTGGAAACCGTTGACATTTTTAAATGAAAAGCCGTAAAAACAAGTAAATTTAACCTGCTACGCACATGTACACATTAACGAGCTGCTGAGACGTTATTACCACAGGCCTGTTATCAGTGCTAAACCAGCAGCTCTGATTGTAGTCATAATTACTGGCTGCCACAAGCTGCCTGCCAGTCGTATTTCGCCTCTTTGTGCCTGTTCCTGAGAGCTCAATAAGTCCCTGCACTGGTGCTCGCATAACGACTTTCTTTCATTTCCACAGTTCCCAGAGAGACAGAAACACACTGCCAAAGAAAGGTTTAAGGTATGTGAGTTCACACACAGAGTTATTCTCTTGAACCCACAGCTTGGTTTATCCCTGTGTTCAGGATCTATACGGACTCTATGGTACAGGCTACTTTATTACTCAGGAGATACCCAATGCTGTTGTGTGGGTGTTTGTAGCCACGCCTTGGTGTGGCTGTGCTGATATGCGATTAGACAATCGAAACAGTGAACTGCACCAGTGTGTCTTCCATCCTGAGCGAAATGTTTTGTGTCTCGAAACGTTTTTATTAAACATTGATTTCCCATAAATGGGGGCATGGGAGTTATTCTTGTAGCCATTTCTTAAACTATTTCTTGTTATTCTGATTTGAACTGCTATTAATACAAATGTGCCTCTGTGTCACATGGTATAATAAGCAATTGTTTCTGAATTTGCAGTCTCCCTCCCCCTTAAAAAATGCACATAAATTATAGGTTGGCTTTAACTGGAAAAAAACAAAACAAAAACAAAAACAAAAAAAAAAACAGTCTTTTGGTGCAGATTATGCTACTACATCAAAAAGTCAGGTTTATTTTAAAGCTTTATCCATATCCTGTTTAGTGGGTTGTAAGGCATCAATTTTGACCATTAAGCACAAAAGCATTTTTATTTGATTCCCAAAAAATGTCATTTTGAAGCTCCAAGCCTTCTCTATCAGCTTTGGGTGGCTGACTTTTTCCGCTCTCGTTTCAGTTTCAGTGGACCCTCTCAGCCCGAGGAGGAAGCAAAAGAGAAAGGAGAGAGGAGACACTCGCATACCATCCTCAGTATGACGGACTCCCTCACCCTCCCACTGCTGTCCTCACCCACCTCCCTGCCCCGCGCCTTGAAGACCAGTATGGGTCTGTATCAAAACACCAGCTAATATTTTGCACCATCTAGCAGGAGCTCCGCGTTATTTTTGACGAATATTTTTTCTATATCTCTGCTGTCACAACAGTGTCCAGCCCCGTAGGCGGACCCAACAGGATGACCCGGTCCAACAGCATCCCGACACAAGACGCCTCCATGGAGCTCTACAGCGCGTCGCCGCTGGGCAGCACCATGTCCCTGGCCGAACGTCCGCGCAGCATGGGGATGGTTCGCTCTGGATCCTTCAGGGACAGGGAGCCCAATGATGAAGGTGAAGCACTAGATTACTTTTGCGGTTTATTTATCAACGTAATCTACGTGCAGCGTTTTCTTAACTTTGTCTCTCTTCACGTTCACTTCCCAGTTCATGGGTCTGTTCTCTCCCTGGCCTCAAACGCCTCGTCGAGCTACTCTTCGGTGAGTGTGGGCAGCGTGCAGAATCAGGTAGATACAGATTAGTTTTTTTGGGGTATGAATGTTGGTTTGGAAGGTGGAGGAAGTTATGCTTTTTTTTTTTTTTTTCTTGCTTCATGCTTTAAACAGCGCACACCTGAGATAATGATCAGTACCTTATTTAGTCTCCTATGCTTTCCTTTCCTCTCCACTTCTCTCCTACCCCTGCTGTCCTCTGTAACTTCTTGACTTTGATTCCCTCCTTCCCGAGGCTGAGGAAAGGATTCAGGGGGAGGTGAGTGTTTTCTTCACAGCCTAGTCACGCTCGCTGTCTCATCTCCTTTTTCCCCTTTCATCCATCAATCCCATCCTTGTCGTTTTTGAGTAAACAAGTCGCCTCATCATTCTTTGGTCACCATCTTTTCATTTATTGAGTAATATGTCAGACACTCTTAAAGTGATGCTTTAAATCATATAATTTAAGGTCTATTTTAATTTTTTTTTTTTCAACACAGCAAATCCGCATGTTAAGGAGAGAGCTGGAGTCATCGCAGGAGAAGGTTTCCAATCTGACCACACAGCTAACAGCGAATGTATGTATCATGTCTGTTACCGTCTGCCGCATAACTTTCTAGCCTTGTTTTACAAAAAAAAAGCATTTTTAGTATCTTCTTCTCTGACATTTGGTAACTGGTTCCTTCTGCCTAATGTCAGTCAGCGCTCCGGCAGACATTTAGGCATAGCTTTGTACAAAACACGAGTCATCTACGCCTTCCTTTGAGATATGTACAGACCTTGTTAAAACCAGAACAAATGCTCCAAACGCAGAATTTTGGTGAACTGGATAAATGAGATGACTCGTTTTATTATTTTTGCTAGCCTTGCGTTACAGAGCAGAACACAATTTTCTCTCCTCTCTTAGGCCATAAAGGAAAAGATTGGAAAAGAGGTGGATATTGCAAAATGGCGTCCCGTTCAACCTTTGTGTCCTTCAGCGATTTAAAGGAGAGCAATCTAGCTGAACAATGTCTAAATTATGTTCTGCAGTTTTAGACTTAAAAATGAACGCTGTGCACATATCCTCTCTGAGACAACTACTTAGAAACTTTATTTTAAGATTTTCATCTTTTGTGAACAGGCAAACCTAGTGGCTGCCTTCGAGCAAAGCCTGGCCCTGATGACAGCTCGGCTGCAGAGTCTGTCGATAAGCCATGAACAAAAGGTACCATTCCAGCTGCACTTTCAAACTCAAACACACACAAAACAGATTCCAACACCACACTTATCTAAAGAGCAGCGAGCTTAACGAGCCAACGCTCCGTGAGGCGACTTTGATCACAGCCTGCAGCAGGAGCTAAATGTGGATTAGAGGTCGGGCAATCGGGAACAAATAGTGTGGAAGAAAGATGTGGAAAACGAATAAAAAACCCCCACTTTTTAAGTTGAACAGACAAGCATGCATGTGCACCTGCAGCTCCGGCCCTTCACTCCTGTGTCTAGTTTGGGTTTAAATGAACTCGTCACTGCCTGAGGCTGTGTTTGATATAAGGGCATGCATGAGGAGTCTCTCGGAGATCATCACGCCTTGCTGCTTCTTCTGAAAGTCCGGTCTGTACCGGACCAGAAAAGTCTTTGTTGTAAGTGCCAGTGCAGTGACCTGTGCAGATCAGCATGGAGCTCAGCACCGTCTAACCTTGAGATGGGCCGGGTGGCTCCACTGAGAGCAAAGGGGCCATCAGCTTTAGAAGAAAACAAGCAGAGCAGAAACACTCAGTTCATCTGGAGCCTCTGTCTTATTACTGAAACCTTTGGGGAAGATTACACACAGTCTCATCATGGCTGACTTTACTTCAGTGTCAATGTAAGCATCGTTTACATCAGCACATTAAACTACCTCTCTGAATTTAAACAACAGAAGTTGCACCAAAATGCTGCAATGTTGGGACAAAACTAAATGTAATATTTAGTAATATTCAGTACTTTGCAAAATGAAAAAAAAAAAAAAAAAACATAGCGAGAAATCAGTTGGACCAAATAAAACTTTAAAGTTTTTCCAGGTCTTCAGCATAGCTCCACTGATTTGGCGCTTTGTCATTCAGAACACAGATAAAACAAAAATCTGTTGGTGTTTGACTCCTGCACATTCAGACAACTTCGTCAATCCTCGTTGGTAATTCAATTACAGTCCACAATTTAATACATTCACCCCTAACATGCATCCACTAACCAAGACTGGAAACTAATTTTGTCCTATGAAATATTTGTGCAGGACTCGGAGCTGGTGGAGCTGCGGGAGACGATCGAAGCCCTGAAGACCAGGAATGAAGAAGCGCAGGCCGTCATCCATGGAGCCTTAAACAACCAAGATAACATGAAAGGTTTGTACATCAACCAGGCAGTCGCTCCATGCATGCCTTTCTCCCTCCTCCGCTTCCTCCTCAAAACTGTTGTGACTAACTTGAAGCTTCCTTTCTTTCAGACCTTCGCATCCGACGTCAGAACTCATGTGAGAGCATCTCCAGTCTGAACAGCTTGACCAGCATGTCGAGCGTGGGCAGCTTGAAAGATCAAGACGCAAAGAAGAAGAAGAAGAAGAGCTGGGTAAGGAGTGGGACTTCAAAAGCGGTGTTTTTTTTTGTTTGTTTTGTTTTTAACTCACAGCTTGTTTTATTTATTTTTTTTGGTGAACTTCATCCTCAAAAAAAAAAAAAAATTAAAAAAAAAGACTGAGCAGCATGGTTGACCACTGTCTCCCTCCTTTGTGTTGTGTTATTTGGCCCTTTCAGGTTTTTGAGGTAAGTGTCGTCACCGCGTAATCATACAAACTCCTATAATTTCCGTCCACACAGCATGATGGGTCGTCTGAACTACAGTTCCTTCATCTCTGCTGATTGACTTGCTGCTCTGCAGATCAATGCTCTGGCCCTGATCTTCAACTGTTTCATTAAATCGATGGTTATGAATCAGTCGTGAGAGGCAAGCAGCAGACATGATGTGCATTTAAAATAATTAACCACCGCTCAGTTGACTGTCATTATATGTGCTTAAGTGTGTTTCTCCTCATTTACGTGATTAACTTGAGTCGTATTCTTCGGAATAAATGTGAGAAGTTATTAATTTGATCAACATGGAAATTATGTCTAGTTACTCAGCAGTTTGCTTATAAAATTAAGCAAAAAAAATTTAAGGGAATAGTTTGTCATTTTAGAGAAATGGGTTTCTTTTTGAATTTATTTAAGACGCTCAGAGCAGTTAATCAAATCAATCCATTGTCTGTTTTATAATTAAAAGAGTAAAAAATGCAGTACCTGTTTGAGAACCGATCGCTGTGGTGTGGTGTAATTGCCAATTGTCCTTATTCAAAAATTTCCACAGATTTTCTTTGTTTTAGATTCCTTCTTTCAAAATAATAATAAAAAAATATATATAATCTGATTAATTGCAATTTTTAAACCAGTGGCACACACAATCCTTTACAGTCAAACATATTCCTTTGGTGTTTGAAAGCATAGAATATATTGGAAAACTTTGTCAACTTTGTACGTAATGTATAGCAATAACAGGTAATTAAGCAGCACAATCAGCAAATCCCACAGTTTTATCCCATTTTCAACTGAAAGGTGTTTAGATCATTTAAATTTACATCATTAAAACAAGGCTTAAATGTTGTAGGGGTGGCAGTGAAGTAGAAACATTGTTGGACATTTCGAGTACCACAAAAGAAGATGGAGTTTCTGTCACAGCCATTCCTTATTGTTGTGTCTTTTAAGTCATCTGAAAAAGTTTGTGGAAGTCTGGCTTTAGCTGCTAATCACATTTTGCATTCTACGACAGATGTGTGGGACTGTGATGTCTACCATCACATTATTTACCCACGAAGGCATTTTTTACTGTGAGAGGGAAACACAGCTGTGTGACTGTGGTATTAGGAGTAAGATTTGTAGAATTCCTTATTTTCAGCTATGTTTTAAAGCTATTTTTCACATGAAAATAGATTAAATTTAAAAAAACGAAAATCCCAAACTGTTGCAAACTATTATATTTCTACAAATTGAAATCATTGATTATATTTGACTTAAGTACAGGCTCATAATATGACATCCAACTCAACGTCATTTGGCTCCGGCTGGAAAACACATTTGAACTTTGTTAGAAGTTTGAGATTCTATTTACAGGTAATCTGGTAATTATTTTGTGAATGTCTACTGCCCCCTACTGTTTCCCCCGAAACGCATACAATTACACAACATTTAAAAACAAAGGTGTTAACAAATTGAAAATGCAAGCACAACTGAGTTTGGTAACTTTACTCACTGTTCTTCTTTAACTTGAGGATTTTTTTTCTAAAAAAATATATATATTTCTAAATATAGATAAGGCCAATGGAAATATATTAATGTCTGGGTTACATGCAGTACATGTGGGGTTTCCCACTGCAGCATCTGAAAAATGACAAACTTGCCCCTTAATGTGAAGCATGTCTGTATTTATTTAACTCTTAACTCTTTTTCAATCCCCAGAGTTATTAAATGTCGTTTCCTGTCTGATTGACTTTCTGCGTTTGCTTCCATGTGTCTGTGCAGCTGAGGAGCTCCTTCAACAAGGCTTTCAGTATCAAAAAAGGCTCCAAAACCTACTCAGACATCGAGGAAATCGCCACCCCCGACTCCTCAGCTCCCAACTCGCCGAAGATGGCTCACGAGGGAGGAGAAGTGGGCGAGGACCTGCCTTCGTCGCTGAAAATGTCAGCATCCGCCACGTCTTCCATGTAAGTAAACATGTAAGCAAACGGGTTTGAAGCAATTTTTTTTTAAAAATGCCTTTGTGGGTTTCTGGTTATGATGTTTCTCTGGTTATTTTGTAGGATCATGGAAACAGTGGAAGAGGGGGACAATGGCGAAAAAGCGGTATCAGAGTTACGGTCTGAACTCTGGGAGAAAGAGAGGAAGCTGACAGACATCCGTCTGGAGGCCTTAAGCTCTGCCCATCAGCTGGAGCAGCTCCGAGAGGCCATGAACAACATGCAGGTTTGCGTTTCAGGAATTCTGCTGGTTGATTTTGTTGTTTTTTTTCTGTATGGTTTGAAGCTAAAACTTAATCTATTTGTGCTCTAGTCCACCGTGGACAACCTAAAGGCAGAAAACGACCACTTGAAAACAGGAAGTAATCTCCCTGTCTCCGGCCCGGGTCCCACCTCCTCCACCTCTCAGCCGTCGGGGCTGGCTTCTCTCCTGGGGCCTTCTGGGAATCCGCCGATGAGCATGTCCCTCACCAAGTCCTTCAGCCTAAGCTTAAATGATTGTAAAGCTCCAGGTAAAGAACAAAAAAGAAACCCCAGTCAACATTCAGCTCTTGCAATTTCTTTGATAATTTAATATAACTGTTTGCTTCTTTCTTTCAGAAGTGTCTTCTTGTGACTTGCTAAGTACGTCGTCTCAGCATGAAGAGGTCTGCGCAAAAGTCCTGGTTCGCACCGGAGACCAAGTGGAGGTAAATTCATAAAAACCCTTCCAACGGCAACAAACACAGATATTATCGGGGTTTTTATTTCAGAGCAATCTGTGCGCTCTTCTGCATCCTCAGGACAGGAAGCAGCTGCAGGAGTTCTGCCTGGGCTCAGTGACAATCAGCCAACGAACTGACTGGACCTGCCTTGACTCCCTCGTTGCTAAGACCTTTCAAGTGAGTCTAAATTTAGCATTTTGCTCGATATTCAACCAAAGGGTTTTGCTCTAAATAATGTAGCTGAGTATTAATGGTGACATTCTTTTCTTTTATTGCTCAGGACTACTTGAGTCAAGTGGACCCGACAGGAAGCCTGGGTTTGACCTGCGACTCTCTGCACATGTACCAGCTGAACCAAGGAGTGCAGAGGACAATAGGGGGGGACAGGCCTCAGGTCTTGCCCCATCAATGCCTCGGCAGTGGCCCAGTTCAAATTTTTGCAACCTTGAAAGGTGAGCAGTACATGTTCTGTGGTTGATTTTTTTTTTTTTTTTTTTTTATATATATATCTACAAAGACAATTTAAGAATAATTATAATGGCTGACAACAGGGCTAAAACAACTGGTTGGTTTAATTGTGATGAATGAATTATTAAACATAATCGTCAACTGATTTAGTAGTTTATTAATTGTTTAGTTTACTGACTAATTGCAATAAGAACAAAATATTCAGTAACAGCAGTAATTAAGTCAAAACTGTGGAAAAAAATAAATACATATTTTATTTGAAAAAAAAAAAATAATAATAATTGTCTGTAAATGTATTCTACCCAGAACTTCTCCAGTGGCATAGTTTTAATTTCACCTGGTTAAAATTTGGTAAAAAAGGAAGAAAAGAAAAATCTCCCATTAAGCACATTTCTCTATCCAATTATTAATTGGTTAATCCAAATACATAGATTAGTTCTAACCCGTATTGATAAGTAAAGCAGAGAGGGCTGAGCTTTTAACATGTTGATGGTAGAAGTATATATTTTTTATTTTCAGATGTATCCTTTGCTACAAATGATCAAAAGAAATCCTGTCACAGCATTTGAGACAATGAAATGTTTATTTTGTTGCTTTATTTATTTTAAAAACTGTTGGATTATTTGTATGTTTTATGTATTTCTAGTGTCGTATAAAATAAGCTTAAGTGGATAAATGAAAAATCTACAGAATGTGCCAATTCTTTTAGCGTCAGAATAATCCTCACTTTATTTTTACAGAAATAATCCACAGTTGCTGCCATTCACCATTTCAGCCGGTTTTGCGGTAAATGTAAAAACTTCTAAAACTCCACGGGTTCCTTTCCAGGTCTCAGAGAAAAAAGTGTCGATTCGCTGGTGTTTGAGACTCTGATACCGAAGCCCATGATGCTGCACTACATCAGTCTGCTAATGAAGCACAGACGCCTGGTTCTGTCCGGACCCAGCGGGACGGGAAAGACATATCTGGCCCAGCATCTGGCCCACTACCTCCTGCAGCGGAGCCAGATCGACACGTCGGACAGCGACCACGAGTCGTGCGTGTTGGGTCGCTGTGCTGCCGTCACCTTCAACATGCACCGGCAGTCACAGAAGGTAAAACACACCTTTGAGCCATTTTTAACAGCTACGCTCGCTGAAAAATGACACACGTTAGCTTGTTGTTGTCGTCTCGCTTGAGAAATAGTCGTATTTCCTCACATTTGCAGGATTTGCAGTTGTACCTGTCAAATCTGGCAAATCAGATTGACAGAGAGAGCGGAGGAGAGGTGCCACTGGTTGTTGTCATAGACGATATCAGCGATTCGGCGGCCATCACTGAGCTCGTCAACGGAGCCCTCACTTGCAAGTATCACAAATGGTAGGTGCTCGGTTTATCGGACGTAGGATGTTACCGGAGAGCGACGCTGTTTGCTGAAAGTTAAACGTCTCATCTCGGATTGTCTCTTAGTCCTTACATTATTGGAACAACCAATCAGCCTGTGAGGATGACGTCTAATCACGGCCTGCACCTTAGCTTCAGGTGAGCACATGAAATTCACGATATCGCCTCTGGATTTCTGACAGCATGGGTTGCAAAATAAGCGTTTCTTTAAAAATTGCAATAGGATGGTTACATTCTCCAATAACGTGGAGCCAGCCAATGGGTTCCTGCTGAGGTATCTGCACCGTAAAGCCGTGGAGGCCCACCAGGAGGAGGAGCGTGACCCGACGCACCGCCAGACACTCCTGCGTGTCCTCGACTGGATCCCTCAGCTATGGTACCACCTGCACGCCTTCTTGGAGAAACACAGCACCTCAGACTTTCTCATAGGTGAGACAAGGTGTATTCTGGTTTAAACCGGACCTGGTTTTGTTGTTTTATTGAGGAGGGTAAGCAGGGGTTTGACTACACGGATTGCCTCCTGCAGGTCCCTGCTTCTTCCTGTCATGCCCAGTGTCAGTAGCAGAGTTCAGGCAGTGGTTCATTGACCTGTGGAACCACTCCATCATACCGTACCTCCAAGAGGGAGCCAAAGACGGCATCAAGGTGAGCAAACGCTGACTTCCCAAGTGTAAAACTTGCTGTATAGGTGTGTAAAAATATAATTCCTGCAACAACAGCCTGTTCTCTGTCTGTCCTCCAAGGTGCATGGTCAGAAAGCAGTGTGGGAGGACCCAGTGGAGTGGGTGAGAGGCACTCTGCCATGGCCAAATGCACAGCAGGACCAGGCCAGGCTCTTTCACCTCCCTCCTCCCAGCATCGGGCTGCCCAGTGAGGAGAAGAAGCCCCCCAAAGATACACCTCCACCCAGCACTCTGGAGTCAGACCCTCTGGTGAGTTAACAGTCCTTACTGCTGGTATAATTACTAATGGAGTAGTTTAGAGACAGGTGAGCCCAAAGGACTCGTAACCCTGACAGGTTTGGATTCATAAGTTTAACCTAACGTTGAAGACAGGGTCTCATAAAATATGACAATGTAAAAGCAAAATAAAACACAGGAAAATACTGGTTTTATTTATATTTTATCAAAAATGACATAAAAATGAGTACAAATAAATGTTTTACCCTACCCTGGGATGATCTTGTCTCTTCATCAGACCTTTGACCTTTCTATCAAATAACCTTAAGCAAAAGAATAAATAAAAAAAAAACCTTCTTTAAAAATAGAGTAAATTATTTGCATCTACTGTGGTTGCTTTAAAGAATAGACGGTGTGTACATGTTGATGTTATTTTGTAGAAAGATCAATGTGGCTTCAAGAAACTGTGGGAAGGACAATTACACATTTTCTCACAGCTTGCACATTAATTGAAGGTGCTTAACATTATATTTTCACAAAGCTGTTAACCAAACTGATTAGTCAGTGTAGAAAGGCCTCATGCAAAACTAACAAATCATATGTCCTAGTCAAATACTTAAGAAATATTTCAAGATGAATTTTACACACGCAAAAGTAGATTTTTGAAAACAGCCTTGTCGACTGACGCTTTGATTTTCTCAACCTGCCTCCCAGATGGCCATGTTGCTGAAGCTTCAGGAGTCTGCCAACTATATCGAGTCTCCAGAGAGGGAAGGCTGCCTGGATCCCAGTCTGCAGACTACACTCTGAGCCGATGGCAGCGTGGATCAAAGGAGAGTTTAAAGGACTCTGGAGTGAATATTATAGTGTGCTCAGTGAGCAGCTTCAATTTAAAGCTAGCTGTAAAGATGGGGGGGGAGGGTTATGAACTAAGGGTTTTCTCTGCCCTGCTTCCGAGGGACTGGGAATACAAACCGACGTCGGAAAGAAAATGTGATGATCAGACATGGTTCTTCCTCTTGCCTTGGTGTCCCAGATTGATTGGGTTTTTGTTTAATCTGCAAGTGCATGGTGAAAGGAAATGTTATGATGCAAAATATTACCTGTAATCCTAACCATCAAGACTCATTTGTTCCCTTTTAATTCTGTTGAAACGACCGTTTTGTTTTTTTTTTTGTTTGTTTGGGGTTTTTTTTTTACAGCTACTGGTGCTCACAGGTTTTTGTTGAAGGCAGGCACTTCACTTCAGCCGATTGTGTTAGCGGATTCCCCCCGTGAGTTGGACCATCACTGGACATAAGGCCAAAATGCACTTTATTTTCTACTTGCGAAAAGGGGACTTGGAGAAAGAGCTTTGTCAGTGAATGTGGTGAAAGAGGGGTTGCCGGTATAGCCAAAAAGTGCAGTTCATGGATAAATCCTGCAGATGGCAGCCTCTGCCAGGTCCTGCCTCATTGGTGGACTTTGTCCTTGCAAAGGTGCTCGCCAGATTACAACACATGTGAAAACGCATTTATGAACATAGCCTTGAATGTTTCTCTACTTTTTTTTTTTTATATAATTTTCTCGCTTACTGTTGATCAGTTTGCCAAGCTGTGGAGATGTAAAAGGAACGTGCATGGATGACTAATGACATGACTCTTCAATTAATCAGTGGCTTAAAGTTGGCAATTTCACAACCGCAGAAGTGAAACACGGACACAAACACAGCTTGTTGATCAAGTTTACCGTCTCTGACTATGCTTGCGTGCAGTATGTTCTCTATTTAGATCACTTTAAAAACACACAGCTGTGTTGCAAAAAAAAACAAACAAAAGAAACAGCTAAAGATGCTGATTTTGTAGGATTTTGTACTCGAGTCACCTTCATCCATCGCCTCACCTACTTTCTGAACAGACAACACACATTTAAAAATGAGAGCTAGTGACAGAAAGGTACGCTGTGTTTGTGACTTCTGGGTTGTTATTCACATATGATCTTGCGAGGGGAAGTGGAGAGCAGCTGTTTTAAAAAAGAAACAAAGCATAAATAGTTTCCTTCCTCTTTTCATTTGTTTTTTTATATCATGAGATTTTATCTGAACTCAAAAAGAAGTCTCCACACACGTATTAAGTTATGAGAATTAAGTTTAAAGTTGTTTGTAATTTTTTTTTGTGTATGCACAAATTATGTTAGAAATTAGTATGTAACAGTATTTATTGCTCATATCTTGACTGTTATGAGATAAAGGACGGTGGAGGAGGAGAAGTAAAGTGCTGGTAATGGAGAACTACGTGCTCCCCCACCTCAACCCTGATGTACCTCAGACTGCCATATTTGGTCAACGTTCCCCTGATTCCCTTTGAAGGTGTAAAAGTAAAGACGTGATGCCTAAAAGTCTATCTGTGCCTGAAATACAGTCGGGCCTAAAGCTCCTCTCAAGCTGCTTGCTGCCACCAGGAGGCCTCGGTTTGGAGGAGACGTCCTCTGAACCACTCTGATGTCGCTTTAAAACGGTGACCTGATGTTTGGGTGCTTAGTGGCTTATTGGTCTCGTGGGTGAGCTGTTAAGAGAACGCGACAGGTATCGGCGTATGAGAATGTGTACCACGACTGGGCTGTTTGTGTGCAATTTGACACAGTTTGACCCCAGAGACTGAGAGACTTGTGGCAAGTGGTGAGATGTGAGAATATTCCTATCATTCGTTGGACCTACTGCAATTCAACCGTATCATAGCAAAGAGTTTTGATAACTGGAAATCTTCCTTTTTTCTTTTTTTCTTTATTTTTTGCCTTTTTTTAACAACAGAAATGTGTTTGTCTTTTTGTTTCGCTTTTCTTAGAATATTTGTAAAGTTTTCTTTCTCTTTTGTACATGAATGACATCACCGTTGTGAACACTGTACATAGCCACTGCATCTGCGACAATCATTGAAGCGAAGAGAGATCAAAGAAAAGCTTTGCCCGTTGATGCAGAAAATGAGCATCCTGTTTTTTCTTTTCTTGTCTTTTTTTTTTGTCTTCCTCCTGCAGGAAGGAGCACTTGGATTAAAAGACTTCATGAAATGTCATGTCTCTATAGTCACATCAGATTCCATATGTCTATCTTTAAGCACTGGACATAATAAAATCATGTCATTTTTCACACCTTTGACTGTTGGTTGGATGGCTGCACTTTATTACCCACTAGGGGGCGTCACACATTTGTGACTCTTGTTATTTTTTTTACTTTTTCCTATTGTTTTAGAATAAGATGCTAGGTCAGGTTTTCACTTGATTCATTGCATGTGCAGGATTCAAAAACTTTGAACATTTGTACTTTCATGCAGAAAAATAATAAACCAAACACAGTTACGTTAACAGCTTCACAATAAAGTAACCGAACAAAAGCAACTATAAAGCAGCGTAAGTATATGAGAAAAACTAAGTCAGGGGGAAAAATGAAGTTCACCCTAAATATTATTCAATTCAATACGTTCTAAATTTTAAAACCACTTCATTATGCTGTTCACAAACAGCCTTGGAAGCATCGGACTGAGCTTGGCACATCCATCTATTTGCTAATTGCTGCTGCCACTAGTTTGAAGGAACCGAGCGGAGAAGGCATAAGGTAGAGGTCCTGTGTGAGCTCCAAGGTGGTGCTTTGTGAGTGGAAGTGTTTAGGCACCTCCAATGGCTGCCACAGGAGGCTCAAGGATTTCTCAAACATGAATGAAAGACTCAAAACACAGGTATGTTTTTCACGCAGGAATAACGTGATATTAATCTCACAATAGTTGATTTTACATAATACTGCTCCTTGAAATAACATAATTTTCCAAATTAAATGAAAACCTAGACTCAGAAAGGAGTATATATGTGGATGCATATGGAATTGTATGTGAACTTGAGTTTCCATTTATTTTCTTGGTTTTATGCTGTAGCCTTTCCAGTCTCTTATATGGAAGAAGACGTGCAGACATAAAGATGGGGCTGTGAAGAGGAGGTGGGTGAGGAGATGGGTGGAGTTACCCCACCACCGCGCTCCCCCCCCCCCTCCCCACATACTCTAAGTATATATAAATTTCACTGGGGACTCCGTTCCACCCTCATACAGACTCTATCAGTGTGTCAGCAATGCCGAGTAAACCTGCACCTATGAAAAAGCCTCCAGCCAAAAAGGCTGCAGAGAAAGCACCTGAGCCTGCTCCGGAACCTGAACCCGCCCCACCTGCTGAGGCTCCACCTGCTGAGGCTCCAGCCGAGGGGGAAGTGGCTCCCGCTGCCCCGACCGACGACAGCCCTACAACTAAGGAAGCTGCTCCAGGTAAAACAAAAATAAAAAATAAAATCCTGCAAGTAGAAGTTAGGGAAAGCCTTATTTGTGTATTTTTTTAACAATGAAAGTAATAATGCATTTTTGTTCCAACTATATTGTGCAGCTTTTAAGATGTCAAAGGATCTGAACATTCATCTGAACATTGCAACACAAAGTACAAGTGGTTTCGGTCAACATTTTTGGGGGGGTTTCACACAGTAAAATATATTCATTTTTTTCTTGTTCAGCGTCAATTCTCATCACCAAACCTCAGCGGTTATTCTTGTCATTGGTGGGCTTCATAGAGTGGCTTATGCAGGATTTGGTTGCTAATCTCATTAAGCATCAGAGTGACAGGGAAACAAAATGTTCCCACATAAACTGTAATGCAGAATGAATGATTACCAAAAGGACAGTAAGACACTGTGTGTCATATTTGTAACATTTTATAGTATCACATTTCATTGTTGTACACATATCCAAAATGCCCACTATTCATCTTTTAGAACAAAAAAATAACAAATGTCTATTCTATTAGAAATTTACTGTGCTTTTATAGATTCAAACATTTCTCTAATGCTCTTGCTGCTGCTTTGCTTCAATAGCTCCAGTTTTGAACAAATGACCAAGAAATTTTTTTTTAAATTAAAACATGGAATAATTGTCACTAACTGACTTTCTTGAATGGGATTTGAATGCTAGCTGCTGCTCCCATTGCTGAAGACAGTGCTGTGCTTCCTGCTGCAGATGCTCCAATAGATGCTGGTAAACATAAAATATAATCACCTTCATACGCAAAATATGCTTTGTGCAAGAAATAATGATGCAAATGGTCATGTGATTTGTGCTGCATTTAAGTGTACAAGTTTGACATCTGGAGAAGATTTAGAAAGCAGGCTAAGATCTCACTATGTGGAGTAGAGGTTGTTGGTAAACCTTTGGCTTGTTTAATTCCAGCTGCTCCAGCAGAAGTTGCTGCAGTTGAGGAACCAACTAAAGCCCCCACACCCCCTCCTCCTGCAGGTAACCTGACAATACCTGACAACTTGCTGTGCAACAAGTTTTATTATTATTTTTGTGTGTGCGCGTGTGTGTGTTATTCTTGTTTAGACTTCTTGTACTGGAACCCCCATTACTGGCCAAGCTGCTTATGTAGTCTGAAGGTACAAACGCTGAAATATTTGTAACTAGAGACTCCAGAAAGATCTACAAAGGTCAACAATATTCACCCCAATGTCGCCAACTTAGCTACTTTGTCGCTATACAACTCTGGAAAAGTTGTATATGTTTGAGTAAATTGAACATTGTCCTTTGATTCTATGTACTACTGACAACATGATTCTGAAATTCCAAGCAAAAATCTAATATTTATTAGCAGGAAATCAGAAATGTATAAAGTACTCGGGGACCACTTCTTTATTATTACACATCCACATTTATAGAATACGGAACAAATCGCGTCCCGTATCCTGTCGTACTGGCTCAGGAGAGCACCCAACTCCTCTGAAAGACTCTGCAGGTCTTCGGATCGCTTTTCAATGCACAGATGTGCCCTTCTCAAGTTCATCCGAAGCCTCAGAAGTCTTTGTTTCAGTGTCTGTCGAGCTACTTCCAGGCAATGCACCTCAGCTCTCATGTCCTCATGTTTAAGCTGTGTGCTTTCTTGCTCTGCACGAAGAGACATGATTTGAGCTTGAAGTGCATCGTTCTCACTTGCTAGCATGTCACAGTTAGCTTTCAAAACCGATTGCCTGGATCTCCTGCCAGGTTTGGAGCACTCGATGGTTCTTCTGAGATCTTCCACCAACTGGCGAAGGTCGTTGTTTTCTATCTCCAATTCGTCAGGGGTCGTGTCGTCAGAACTTTTGTCCGTCGGCAGGCTAGTCTGGTCTTCAGGCTTACATCGATAACAGCCACTGTGTGCCATGTTTTAAATTAAATCAACTGCGTTTTTGAAAAACAGAATAAAACAACAGGACTTTTTCTTCCTACTTTGTTTCCTCGACAATAGAGGGACTGTCCTGTTTCCTGCACCCCAGAGGGAGAGGGTGTGTGTGCGTGTGTCTACTTTGGCTGCTTTCTCACTTTTAGTCCAGCAGTTGAACAGTTTTAGTGGAGTGATGCACTAAAAAATGGTCAGGTATGGAAAAAACAACAACAAAGCAAAACAAAAAACAAACTCAAAGGATTGATGTCTATATATTTCAGCTGCGTCAATCATTTCTGTGATCATAGGTATACAAGGGCAAGTAGTTTACTTTTGTAAACATTTGTGAAAGACAGGGTTGTTCTCGCGAGCTCACTGAAATCCAGAGTAGCACCGACATAATAAATCCGACTAATTGTATCTTTCACAAACCCCTTCACACCTACCACTGAGTGACCGCAGTCATTATGTGGGTCATTAAGTGGATCCTGGTAGGTTCATTAAAAGTGGAACCTATACCACTGCAGTGGTAGGTTCCTGGCAACAAGTTCAGTCGTCTGATTTCTTGGCTATTAAATATCCCACCAGCATCAACTGTGACATTATAACAAGGTGGAAACAAATGGGAATGACAGCAACCCAGCCAGATGCTCAGGTCCATGATGCACAAAGGTTGCCAACTTTATTCAATGTTACCGCAGACATCCAAACTCCATGTTCTTAGCTCAAGACTTCATGACAGCAGCACGATTCATTCCATCACCAGATGCAATGCAGGCACCATGCAGAGATATATAGCATTGTGCCAAGTGCTAACTAGCTTTGTCAAATAAAGCTAGTTAGCTTTAGTTAAAATGTGGACATCTTTTTATGCACATTTAACTTACTTTTAAGCAACACATTTATTGCACTCAATGGCTTCATCTTTGTCTCCCAGTTGCAATTTGTCTGTTTGTTTGTAACTAAATACAATTTTTTAGCGATTAAGCTCTAAGGTTTCAAACAAATTGGATATTTGAAAGGACACACTGTAAGAAAAGTAATACTGGCCATGTAAGCATGTTGTGAAAACTGGAAAATTGCTCCCTACAGCTCGTCTTTCTGTCTTTCTAATCCACTTTTGCCTCACAGTCCCCAGCAGCGCTCCTCTGGATGTGGCTGTAGATGACGTGAATGACACCAGCCTCACCGTCAAGTGGAAAACACCGGAGAATGTTGGTAGCTCCGGCTTGAGTGGATACACTGTCGAGTACCGCAAGGATGGAAGTAAGTGTACAAAGAGTGTGTGTCTGTGTGTGTGTGCGTTTATGCGTGAGGCTGCACCTGTCCCCAGAGTGTCAGGAGGCAGATAAGATTTGTTGCCGGGCCCAGACCGAATACGGCCGACACAAGTTGACCGGCTGTCGTTGTATCCTTTGACACTGCTTTTAGAAGTGCTCCTTTGCTCAGATGACAGCATGCCGTCTAAGGTTTCATCGTGTTGGTTCTTACTGTACCTTCCTCTTGGACAGGTTGTTTGCAGAATTGTGTCAACAGGTGATAAACTAATAAAAGTGTCCAATAAATGTTCAGAAGGAGAACCCGATTTTTGTGGATATATTTCAAAGTGATTTTTGGTGCAATCACCACATAGAACTAAAAGTGAAAGTCGACCCATGCTGACGCAGAATATGTTCCTCCGCAGCAACCGACTGGATTGTAGCTAATGCGGAGTTGACCGTGGCTGACCGCTGCTGTATCAGAAACCTGGCAGCCGGAGACCTGCTTCATGTCCGCGTTGTGGCTGTAAACCCAGGTGGCCGCAGTGAACCTGGGCTGCTTCCAGAGCCGGTGCCTATCCGGGAGATTGGCGGTGAGTTACTGGTAGGCTTAGACAATTTACGGTGAAAGAACTTCTTTTTTTTTCATTTTTTTTTTTCATTTGACTCTTTGCAGCTTCACATAAGTTTATTCTATTAGAGAAGAAACGCTAGCTAAATTTAGCTGTTTCTTTTAAACTTTTCTTTTTCCCCTGGACACAATTGTGTCATTACAAAATATTTTTTGCACACAGCCACTTTCTTAAGAATTTCCTTGGTGTTTAACTCATTTATGACTTATCTGTTGAGTTTCCTCTGATAGTTGTAACATATGACCTATCCTTAAAATACTCGTGTTGCAAACGGAGAGGCGGAGGCGGTATGAAGTGCCGGCGTCTGATGGGTTGCACAGATGTAAAGACGTAAATCCTACGGGTGCTGACAAGAGCTTTCACTGGTTGTAGATCAAACTGTCACTTGAATGTCCCCGAAAGTAGTTGCATTTTTTATTGATAACGACACTTTTTTAAAATGAATTTAATCAGGAGCAGCAAACTATGATCATCATATCCTAAAGAATGAACACGGTGAAAAAAAAGAAAAGCCTTCATGTGTGAAAAGAAAATAAATAAAAAACAAAATCCAGATTTATACAAAATTAACACAAATGGATGTGGATGTAAACATCATCCCTGCTGAAAGTGACAAGTGAAAACTCCATCTGCCGAGCTGGGTGGCTGCCGCTGGGGGAGAAGCTTTATGATGGCTGGCACTATCGGTCTCAAGGGTTGATTTATGGTCAGTCTCAGTCAGGCAAAGGAAAACATTTGGGTAATGAGCCTTTTGGCTGCCGTGCCACTCACCAACAGGGCCTCGTCAGTGCAGATTCACAGCCCATTTATTTATGGGACTGCTGCTCTAGCTGTCCTTATATCTCACTTTGGCCTAATGACATCATTCATGCAAAGTAAATAGATTCAGCCTATGCAACAGTTGAGGGGTTTGTCTTTCTAGCAGCATGTGGTCATCTGCAAAAATAGCTGTATTGTTTTTCCAGGATGTTAAGATAAAATGAGAAGGTGATATTTTGCACAAGTGAAACATTTTATTGAAATAGGATTTGACTAAATCTCTAACTAAATTCTCCGATTAATCAACCTGTGTGTGTGTGTGAGGCCGTTTCAAACATTTCCTTAAATCTACATCAGAACTGAAAGGAAACGTGTGTATTTTTAAAAAGTGCTTACTTTGTAAGAGAGGCGACTCTGAACCAGCAGAAGTGCTAATCTTTCCTGAGGTCTTTCCATTTCGCAGTGTGGTACGGTGATAAGGATCAGGACGTATATTGTATTTCATGTATTTCAGAACTCTCCAAGCTGCTCACTGTAGGTAAAAAAAAAGTCTTTTAGAAAAGTTTTTTTTAACTTTTACACAATGTTAAAATGTCTTTCTTTCTCCCTCTCTCCCTTTGTACATGTATATGACTAACAATTGATATATCTATTGTGAGTCTATTGCTCAAAATTAGACTCACAGCAATAGACTCACAGTCTCCCAAAACATGCAACGAATGTAAAACCTAAGGAATCTAAAAAATTTTTCCACTGTCGTGTTTGAAAGCGCACAAGTCATTGTTAAGATTGACAAGTGTCGTTTGAGACCGCAGACTCCACCGCGGCATTTTGAAAGGGTGTCAAAATGTGTTGACCCGCCTAACTTATCCACTTTCAGAGACGGAGCTTTCTGTCCCCGGGCGTATTTCCTGGTTGTGGTTCAACCCACCGGGAACCCGGAGAAACCTCTGAGGGACACATACGGTCATCAAAACAAAAGCGTTGGCCAGTGGAGGGAAGCGAAACATGAGCCTAATTGATGGATTGTGGGTGGCTTGTCAGTGTTAATTTCAGCTCTGTGTTAGACACGCATTGACATGCACAGGCCGATGAAAACAGACTGTCCTACATGTGCAGAAAGCCTCCTCCAACATAGACACTTTATCCCCAGACAAAGACAGATTACACATTGTTTATAGTCCAACCCGGCGGCTGGTAGATGTTGCAATGCTTCGCAACGCTTCTGGGCATTGCTGGCAGGTTTGGTAATTAGCGGGGCTCAGCGTTCGAGCTGCATCTGGGGGGGGCAGACCTGAGCTTCCTGAGAAATGATGGCTTCCGTCGCCAAATCCCAGCTTGATATGGTGACAAATGTAAGGATAAAGAGTGAAGAGACGTGCGGGGTCGCCGACAGAGAACATGGGGCAGCGCGAGGAAGGACTGATGAGGTGTGAGAGAGGACATTTTGAGTTGATCTGTAGAAACGGCACAGGGTTTCATGTGTCATCTAAACCCATCAGGCTTTTGAGGTATCTGCTACTTGTGCAGAATCACGGGAGGGATGCTCTTCCTGATCCTTGGCGCCCAACCTGAACAAATTAGCCAGCGTGGGAGCTGCATAGGTGTTCCACAAATTCCCACCCATGATGTCATTTCACCCCTGTCACAGTATCCAAATAAAAGTGCAACTGCGCATGTTTTACCTCTATTTAGCTGCGACATTTGACCTCGCTGAGGAGTTATACATTATGACGTCTTCTTGCCTTTGCACATAGTGTAGAGGAGTGAGGTGTGTGAGGGTTCAGCCAAGGTTTTCTTCTCACCAAAGCTATTTTGGGCTCTGCTGGATGAAAGGTCTTCCTCTTTTGCATCTCCTTGCCCAGATACAGTCGTTTTGATTAGCCATTCAGAAACTGTGTCGCTCGGGAATGTTACTGTAACTTCATTATGAGTGTGGGATTTTAATTCTTTTTCCTAAAGCACAGAAAAAAAGCGTACAATTTCACCCTTTTTTCTATTTACCATAGATATATGGTAAATTGGGACAGAGTTTGTATGAAGTGTTTTATTTGCATTTGTATATTTCACAACATATCGAATAAAACTGGGAAAATTTCTCACAGCAATAGACTCTCCCAAAACGTTAAAATTTTTTTAACTTGAGCAATATTATGTTTTTTTCACTTTCATGTTTGAAAGTATTTTGTTTTTATTTTATATTAATTTTCATATCAAAACCTGACAGCAGCACACTCAGTCATTCTCCTGTGTGAGCTTTGCCTCACTATGTCTGGTCTATTTATGTCTCGTTGACTTGCCGTTTTGAGGCGACGTGGTCCCCGCAGACCTGAAGAGGGAACACTAAACACATTCCAGCTGTCACAAAGAATAGTAGAATAATATTTGAGTAGTTTGTAGCAGTAATAAGTAAATGGATAACCAGAAAAAAAAAAAAAAACATAGTTGTCTCAATTTTTCAGACAGACCCAAGATCCGCTTGCCTCGTTTGCTCAGGTCCCGCTATGTAGGGAAAGTCGGACAGCAGATCAACCTGGTCATCCCGTTCGTTGTAAGCTAGCAACTCATACTAAAGCCAACAGATCATACTAGGGCATAAAAGAGAGAGGGAAAAACTAAAGCTGTATTTTGTGTTTCTCCTTCGTTTTCCGATCCGTGAGGGGAAGCCCAAACCTGCAGTGTCATGGCTGAAGGATGGACAGCCTTTGGACACCAAGAGGGTCAACATCAGGAACAGCGACAGGGACAGCATCTTGTTCATCCGCAGTGCTCAGAGGGAGGACTCTGGCGTTTACGAGATGACGCTGAAAGTGGAAAGCATTGAAGACAAAACAACCATCACCCTTCAGATTGTAGGTCAGTCTTATGCTCCGTGTCTTGCTTTGACAATCCCACCGACCATTCACAGTAAGGACAGGAAATACGTCAATGCAATTTTCTGACTAACTGTAGACGACCACGTTAATCTGCCTCATTGACTTGCACATGCAGTCTGCTTCCGGCTGCTGCTGTTAAATAATTAAAAAAAAAACACATGTTAAAGACACACTTGACCTTTGACTTTAAACTGCCTTGTAAACTACTTGGCTGCGGTCTGCCCCGTCAACGTTTTACTGACCCTCATTTCTGTCCTCAGACCTCCCCGGTCCACCTGCCAGTGTTAAGCTAGTCGATGCGTGGGGCTTCAATGCTGCCCTGGAATGGACTCCTCCAAAGGACAACGGAAACTCAGCTATCACTGGATACACGGTCCAAAAGGCCGACAAGAAGACCGGGGTATGACTCCAGCAGCGGCACGTTTAAAGAGAAAAATTAACAAATAGAAAAAAAAACAGCAAAGGTGAGTCTTATTTTACATGCACACCACTCTGAAGCAAACAACCCGCCATGTGTCCACTGACAGGAATGGTTCACGGTACTGGAGCACTACCACAGATTAACTGCCACTGTCTCAGACCTCATCATGGGTAACTCATACCTGTTCAGGGTGTTTTCCGAGAACCAAGTGGGGAGGAGTGAGAACGGTGCTGTTACCAAGACTGCAGCAACAATCCAGAAAACAGGTAACTTTTGTAGACGCATGTTGTACCATCATGACTCTACGTAAGCGTTTTTACGTGGGTGTAGCTTTACAGACAGGCACGCAGCGCTTGCAGCTTTATTAAGGAACAGCAGTTAGTCACCCAGAGTCTAAAGTGAGTGCTGGAGGAGTGAAAATGACCTTGGCACTGTTTTAAAATCTAAGCGGGTGCTTCTCTTGGATGGCGTTCAAATAAAACTGAGATTAATTTTTAGAGCCCGAAAAACCATAAAGGCCTCTGACAGAGCTGTGAGTGCATGTGCAGGGATGTGTTTTACACCTAATCCTGTCAAAAAACTTTATTAGATTCTCAACACCAGGCTGTATGATGGATGTAGGCAGTGTTCGTTGATGCTCTTCTCTGTTGTGGGAAAGCATACAGCATATCAACTTATTGCACTGCACCATTTGGTTTAATACAGTCACTGCTTTGTTTTGTAACTTATGTTGTGCTTAAAGAGAAAGAAATGAATGGCTGAGCCTCTTATTTGTCAAATCGATCTCTCAGTCTAGGATTTTGTTTCCCTGTTTGAGGTTTTTGTTAGTAAAATAATCTCACAGTATATGCTCTAATAAGACTTAATACTAGCCAGAATCCATAAAGTTGTTTTGCATATAAATTAGTGGTCTGTTTCTTATGTATTGTGGCTTGAAATTGATATTTAACGCACAAATTTTATGCAGTGCATTAAAGTGTCCTTTGCCTATCCTATACACAGATGCAATGATGGCTGTGTGTGTAACATAGGTATTGTCTACAAACCTCCCGAGTACCAGGAACACGACTTCAGCGAGGCACCAAAGTTTACCACGCCCCTCATCGACCGTGCAGCCACTGTGGGATACACGACCAAGCTGCTGTGTTCTGTTCGAGGATGCCCCAAGGTCAGAGATCTAGTAAAATCCTGGCTAAATGTTTGCTCCTTCTTCAAAGAACGATCAATCAAACAATACTCCACATGGAAAGGGACTGCAACGTTTCATTTAAGCATTGTTGTGCAAAAGCAATTGCATCAACATGTGTTATAATACACTCCTGTAAGGTGTTTATTTTTTGCTTTTTGCAATAACCTTTGCTTCGTGGGACTACTTTTATTTTCTGCCGTGGATCCTGCAGCCTGTTGAGCGCCGCTTGAGAAGGTACAGCAGAGAGGTATCTCCAGTAGACCGATAAGATGTTCTGCTGTCTCTGATAGAGTTTTCATGTATGGAGGAAGGGGTTACATTAGTGGCCCTAAGAGGAACACAAAGAGAAGACGGTGATAAGACGCTATGTCTACATAGATGTTCTGCTTTTTCCCTGGAGGTCCTATTTTTACCTCCCGTTCAGACTGCAGCGTACTTCCCTTATCAGTGTCAATGACAGTCACTGTGCATCTGCTCTCACGGAGGTGGGAGAGACAGGTGTCTTTGGGTAACCAGTTATCTCTGCCATTTAAATGAGATTAAGTCGACATACATGCTTGGAGTTGTTTGAGGTTGTACTTAGGCACAAATAGCACTTTGATCCATCTTTCTATTGTATCCACATAGCAACAAATTTAGAATTACAATGAGAGTAGCAGTTGTACATTTGGTCCGCTTGAACTGATATCCAAGCAGTTTATTAGCGAAAAACAAAATAAAACATGCACTGTTTGCGTGTTGCAGAAATATTCATGCTCTTTAAGATTTTTTCATAAGTATTTCTTCACTTTCCAACCACAAACTTCATTGTATTTTACTAGGATTTTATGTGATAGACTGACAGATGCATTTGGAAAGCTCTCTACTCCTTGTTTTGCAGAAGTTGTGGAATAATACTTGGTATGTAAAAGAGACAGGCACAAACAATAGATGCACAAAAGATTAGGAAGTTCACTATAAGGTCGCACTCTTCCAGATGAAAAGAATGAACTTCTACAGCTTAATGTAAAATTTAACCCCCTACCTCACATTGGTAGAAATAGTCTGTACAAGTGTTTTACGGTGAGATGTCAGGCAGATTTTTCATCATAGCATCATTGCAGGTTCCCAACATTATAATAATAATAATAAAGCAATTTGGACATTGAAGAAGAATTAGTGGAGATGTTTTGCCGAAAAAGCACAGAACCTCAAATAACGAAAAAGAGATGCAGCTCATCGGCCTCCGACTGGTTAACTTAAAGATAACCGGTCCGAATGCAGTGACAGAGAAATGAACGACAATCTTAATTGTCTTCCATTTGTTTTGAAGCCCAAGATCGAGTGGATGAAAAACCAAATGATCATTGGAAACGACCCCAAGTTTCGTCAGATTTCCAACCAGGGCATCTGCTCCCTGGAGATCCGCAAGCCCTGCAGCTTCGATGGCGGCGTGTACACTTGCAGAGCCAAGAACGCCCAGGGAGAAGCCATGGTCTCCTGCAAGCTGGAGGTCAAACGTATGTGTTACCAAAAAATACATTCAAGATTTTCCAGACTTGCATTGTTGAAAAAAAAAAAAAAAAAAACTCTAAATGTAAACTCATTCATATCAAATAACAGACTAAAATTTCCTCTCTCTCCAAACAGAGGTTCTTCTTTCGGAGATTCAAAAATGAAAAGGGAGATAAGAAAAAAAAGGTAAGGATTACAATAAAGAAGAAAATGAAAATAAGCACATACAAATGATAAAAGCAGAACAGAGAAACAAATGAAACTAAATGAACTCATTCGACCAGAGTCATTCGAGCAAAACTCTCTTTTGTGTTTCAGAGGCCATTATTGTTTAATGTTTGAAAATAATAGAATAATTTACATAACATCACATCTACACGTTTAAAAATGTCTTTAAGAATCTGTTCTACAGGTCAGATTACAAATTCAAACTCATAAATGTATATTTCCCAGCATCACCAGGTTTGCCTGCTTCTCTTCTCATCTCTCCTTTAAACCTTTCTTCTCTGTAAATGCTTTCCACGTTTGGTCCTACTTCTAGACGTGGTAATGTGGCACAGATTAATCAAAGTCAAATGAAATACCAAATTGGATATTTTTCAGCTTTTCACCTTATAATACTTGGAAAATAAACCTCTTGCCTTTCAGTCGGTGCAATGCAAGTATATTTAAATTCACTTCTGAAAGGCTTATCTGCACACATTTTCCCACTAACAGAATGCAACTTGAACAAATTTTAGTTCCAGGCTGCTAAAAAACAACCAATTACAATGAACTACCAGATAATGACATAACTATGCTCTGGTGCGCTGCTGATAAGATGCATAAACCTGAACGAACTTGCAGCTTTAAGTCTTTAAATCTAAAAATCGAGGTAAACTTTATGATCTACATGCATCTTCTCTTTTCATTGAGTGATGTTGATCTTAGTTGATGGGAATTTACTTGTCAAATCCTTGTTTTGTCTTCACAAAGATCAGCGCATGTTGCAACATGCAGTGACTGTGCAATGTTCTGTCTTACGAAAGCAAAGGGTAACCAAAAGTGAAAAAAAACAACAACAACAACAAAAAAACACATATCATGTGTTTTTTGTGAACTTAAATACAAACCTAAGGATATAGGATGATAACCTACAAAATTACAGAGTGGCTGTCACTAACATTTAAAGAAAAAAAAAACTGCAATGTTTTTAATAAGAGCTAAATCAGTTCAAAACAGATTTGCAGCTAAATGTATTGAACACATAAAAGGCATGATGAAATGTCAGCTTCATTATGGTCCACTTCCTATTTTTATTTATGAAACTCAGTAAATTTCTAATGAATCCAAACCAGTGATAATTTTTATAACGCACTCTACTTTTAACATGCTGCAAATTCAAAAGCAAAAAAATCAAGTTGGAATAAAAATAACCTTTAAACTAGAAACTCATGTTCGTAAGAGCGATACGCCATGACTGGAGAACAACAAAAGGGGGCCGACTGAATGAGGCTGGGAGTGTTCACACCACACCGCATATTAGGTTGAGTCTAGAAGTTCACGGCTTTCTTCTTGTGAAAACGTGACTCCAAAACGTAATCTGTCCCCGAAATACTGCAGCCACGTTAGAAAGTGTCACCAGGATGTGTGTCCATTCAGAGTAGCCGTACATGGCAGGCAGCCTTAGAGGGACAAAGGGTTAGACGGGGAGCGCCTTCGAGTGGGAAGGCATCAGTGATGTCAGAACAGCGATCCGCGGCTTCTAAAAATGACTCCAGATGATCTGGCACACAGCCCAACTCATCACATTACCATGAGTTGACAGGCTGAGTGGAGCGCAAGCGAGAAGAGGGAAGAGGCTAAGAGGGCAGAAACAGAACCAGATAATCCTTGGTGGAAAGCGCACGCTGGACCTGGCCTTTAGAAATCCACTTTCATGTTTAGCAGAGCATTCTCAGCTGAAGTGATTCTTAACACCTCGTGAACCCGTTTAACTCATGTCTTTATTGTCTTTTCCATCAGTAATTTAAATGAGCAGCAGATGCCTGGGTCTTAAGGTGAGTTCGCGGCATGCATCTATTTTGTACGTTAACAATCACATCATGGACCATCTCTCTCTCCTGATGGAGAAAGAAAGCCAATGAATGGTTTAATGTTGAATCGTCCAAAATCACAGAGCTTGAGAACTTTGAATCATTTTACTACTTCCTCACTATGTCTTATCTAACATTTCTTCCAGAGTGTAAGTGAATGAAGATACTGCAGATGGCTGTGCAGAAGCATGTAGACGACGAAGACGGAGACAGAACGACATGCCAACATCCGTATATTTATTTGAACACTAAACATCCGGACTGTCCCTCTGCTTATAAAGTGCAAGACAAACATACATTACACCAACTCTTTCCATCTCATTTGGACGAACCTGTTTTTGACAAAGATGTATGCAAAACTGAATGTAAAGCTTTTTTTTT
>NW_006800171.1:185596-190047 GCF_000485575.1 Poecilia formosa | reverse complement strand
GCATGTTGCAACATGCAGGGACTGTGCAATGTTCTGTCTTACGAAAGCAAAGGGTAACCAAAAGTGAAAAAAACAAACAAAAACAAAACAAAACAAAACACATATCATGTGTTTTTTGTGAACTTAAATACAAACCTAAGCCAGACAGGAACATCTTGTAGTTTAATTAGTCAGAGACAAATCAGTGATGCTGGAGAATAGGGACAAAACAGGCCCTATGGATAAAGCACAAAATTTGAATAAAATATACACAAAATATAATTTTTTCAAATATCTGACTCAACTAACCTGGGTCATATGAGCACAACAATGTATATTTTCCTGGTATTTGCTGAACATTTTTTTTATTTTAAACATTGTAGTCGGTGGATGATGCCTGTAAAAGCCCTTGTCCAGGAGCAGAACTCAATACATTATAATAGTTTAAAATAATTAAAGAAATACTAAAATTATATATTATGACAATTAAGTATAAGTAGTCATATAAATAATTATAGAGGTATCAATAAATTGAATTAAAAATCATTTTTATATATTTTCCAACGCCACTGAAATTTGTCCCTAGTTTTTGTCAACACCGTCAGAAATGAAAAGAATGTAAAAAAAAATAAAAAAAAAATCAGGCATTATTGGGGGCACCAGAACTTCTGAGGACCCCATGACGTCGTCTTTTCCTTTGCTAAGAGGGCTAATTAGCTCTGGTTAGCTTAAGTTATTCTTTAGTTTTTTCTTCTGTTTTATTCCTAAGTTGCTTGTCACAACCACGATGTGTCAACTCCGTAATTGATAATTTACAAAACTTTGATGAAATTTTGTGAAATAAAAGCTTAATTTTGGTATAATGAAAAGATTTCATGGACCTGATGAGCTACAATATGGCCTCCTTCAGAATAACATCATATAAATTGAGGTAGTTTGGCTTTTTTTTTCAACTCCGTCAGACGTCAACTCCATCAGAGTTTTTCTGACTCTTTCAGTGAAATTGTTGTCAAATTTCACTTAAATGTGCAATTAATTCATTTTAATGTATTTTACATGAATTGCATTACTTCACATGTATCAGGTTTTTCATTTTATTCACTAGTTTGTCACCACCGTCAGTTCTGTCAACTCCGTCAGATGGACTTTTTGTTGTTTTTGGTTTTAAATAATATTTCTTTTGTTTCTTGAGAAGCATTGTCTGTAAAATGAGTAAAAATATCACTAATAGGGTCATTAAAAATTATTTTTTATTTATTTTGTCAGATTGTAATGACAACGTTCTAGGTCAGGTCGATTGAAAATGTAATTTAAAAAAATATGTTGCAACTGGGAGCCTGTACCTTAGCATCTTTACATTTCTTAAACATTATTTGTCATATTTGCATACATAAGGTTTAGAAATAACAAAAAAAAAAAAATTATGGGAAAATTAAAATGCATTTCGTCCTTATTCTCAAGAATCACTGAAATACAAACTTATAAGTAGCTTGAGGCAGGACTGTTAAGGCAACTCAACAAGATACAAAACCAGCAAACTCTATAGGATGATAACCTACAAAATTACAGAGCAGCAGTCACTAACATTAAAAGAAAAAAAAAACTGCAATGTTTTTAATAAGAGCTAAATCAGTTCAAAACAGATTTGCAGCTAAATGTATTGAACACATAAAAGGCATGATGAAATGTCAGCTTCATTATGGTCCACTTCCTATTTTTATTTATGAAACTCAGTAAATTTCTAATGAATCCAAAGCAGTGATAAGTTTTATAACGCACTCTACTTTTAACATGCTGCAAATTCAAAAGCAAAAAAATCAAGTTGGAATAAAAATAACCTTTAAACTAGAAACTCATGTTCGTAAGAGCGATACGCCATGACTGGAGAACAACAAAAGGGGGCCGACTGAATGAGGCTGGGAGTGTTCACACCACACCGCATATTAGGTTGAGTCTAGAAGTTCACGGCTTTCTTCTTGTGAAAACGTGACTCCAAAACGTAATCTGTCCCCGAAATACTGCAGCCACGTTAGAAAGTGTCACCAGGATGTGTGTCCATTCAGAGTAGCCGTACATGGCAGGCAGCCTTAGAGGGACAAAGGGTTAGACGGGGAGCGCCTTCGAGTGGGAAGGCATCAGTGATGTCAGAACAGCGATCCGCGGCTTCTAAAAATGACTCCAGATGATCTGGCACACAGCCCAACTCATCACATTACCATGAGTTGACAGGCTGAGTGGAGCGCAAGCGAGAAGAGGGAAGAAGAGGCTAAGAGGGCAGAAACAGAACCAGATAATCCTCGGTGGAAAGCGCACGCTGGACCTGGCCTTTAGAAATCCACTTTCATGTTTAGCAGAGCATTCTCAGCTGAAGTGATTCTTAACACCTCGTGAACCCGTTTAACTCATGTCTTTATTGTCTTTTCCATCAGTAATTTAAATGAGCAGCAGATGCCTGGGTCTTAAGGTGAGTTCGGGCCATGCATCTATTTTGTATGTTAACAATCACATCATGGACCATCTCTCTCTCCTGATGGAGAAAGAAAGCCAATGAATGGTTTAATGTTGAATCCTCCAAAATCACAGAGCTTGAGAACTTTGAATCATTTTACTACTTCCTCACTATGTCTTATCTAACATTTCTTCCAGAGTGTAAGTGAATGAAGATACTGCAGATGGCTGTGCAGAAGCACGTAGACGACGAAGACGGAGACAGAACGACATGCCAACATCCGTATATTTATTTGAACACTAAACATCCGGACTGTCCCTCTGCTTATAAAGTGCAAGACAAACATACATTACACCAACTCTTTCCATCTCATTTGGACGAACCTGTTTTTGACAGAGATGTATGCAAAACTGAATGTAAAGCTTTTTTTTTTTCCCAGCTTGTGTGTAGATTTTTAACAAGCAATAAAACAAAACCAGTTCATCAGATGCAATAATTCATGTTAATAAAAAAAAAGCATATTTTATTACAAGCTCGTGTGGGATTCTTTATTTGCTTCAAAATAAATGTGTTGAATTTATCAATATTGGCAGTTTGGGCACCTGTGCACACAGTCATCATCTGCTAACACCTGGTTTAATGAAGATGGAATATCTGTGCTTGAATGGCCAGCAAACATCCCATAAAGAATTGTTGTGCAAAGAGAGGTTTGGCTATTGAACAGCAATTTAAAAAGCATGTCATTTTGATCAGAATTACCTGATTACCAAGAACTAATAGCCAGAAGCTCCCAATCTCTCTCAATTATTGTTTTGTGAAGTTTGGTAGTATGGATAGGTAGCATAGATCCTATACATGAAGGATGAAGGATGGTTTGTTCTCAAACAGATTGATTTGGACATGTGTTGAGGTTTAAATGGAAGTAAGTGCTGCTGTTCTTTGTACTACACAGACCAAGCACATAAGAAATAATAAAATGTTTTCTTCCGTAAGTGTGTGCCATATAAATGTATTTTTCAGTACATTGCATATTTCATTCATTTACAAAAGCAATGCTATGTAAATTAAAGGGAGTAAGAAGAAACCTGACTTCAACAAATATGAACTGTGAGATTAAGGTTTCAACTAGCATGTTTATTTATTTTTTCCTATGTAATTCTATCCTTTCAAAATAATTTTTGTGACTGTGATAAAGTGAAGTTGCACACAGCAGCCATGGTGGCTTCAGAAAAGACCAACGGCAAAGTTACTGTACAAATGTGACGAGTGAATGTAGGCTTTACTTACTGGAATCATTTACATAAATATATAAACATGTTCTTCTATGTTTAAATATTTTTTCTCTCCAAGCATTGCACCTCTAAATATTACTGACACAACAGCGTTCTTCGCGTACTCGATTAAACAGAAGTTGTGGTTTTGTCAGTATTAAATTTAAAAATGTAGAACTTAAATTATAACTTTAACCTTAAAAAAACAAGCAGAAGTCATGCTGTTAATACTGCTTGAGGATGCATTTAGTGCATTTATAGATAGTGACATTTCATACAATGAAACCTGATCATTTGGGGAGTGTAACTCACAACGTTTAAACTGTAAAGTATGATTGTGAATTAATAAACTTCCACATCACCAACTGTTTCAGACGAAAACCTCCAATTAGGAAGTGACATGTGCTTTTCTGTGCGACACTGACACCTTGTGGTTCATTTGAAAATTTGCGTAAATTGACAGGGGAACAGAAACCTGCTACATTCGGAAACATCTCTGACAGACAGGAAGTTGTTTCTGAGCAACTTGAGCAGCAATCACATCAAACGCAACACAGCAGGGTTACTGTTCATCGTACTGCATGTGTACATTAAAAGTAATATACGTGTTACAATAAGAAATAAGCAAATGTGTTGAGGGTTTTTCTCTTAATCGCACTTATTGGTTCTTCTTTCCGCTAAAAAAAAACAAAAAAAACCCAAAAAAACAACCCCCCCTCTTGTTTTTTTTTTTTTTTTTTTTTTTTTTTTTT
>NW_006800171.1:129936-185337 GCF_000485575.1 Poecilia formosa | reverse complement strand
ATGTATATATATGTATATATATACATATATATACATATATATATAAACTTCTCCCTGCTCTCAATCAGCTTCTTCAATACTGACAGTAAATTCAGCGTCAGAATCATCAAAATATCAGTTCTTTCAATTCCTCAAACTCTGTCGGTTTTCATCACAAATCAGCATGAGCATTCTGAATGCGGTACGCCAGCACATTTCCTGTTTCTTTAGCAACATGAACCAAAAAAAAAAAAAAAAAGAAAAGAAAAGAAAAGAAAAGCAGATGTCAGAGTGACAGGAAAGCTGCTTTCCTGAGGTGAGATCAGAAGTGAAGTTTTTTTTTTTTGCACACACCCTTCTCGGGCTGCAAGCTTATTTCCTCTACTTCACTTCAGTGCATGGCAGTTAAATGACTCAGCTCAGCAAGACAACCTCCACATGTGAGACTCAATGGAAAATGTTGCTTCTTCAAGTCTTCACACTCATATGTAAGTTTCTCAACATTTGAAACCAAATCATTTATATTGGCAAAGATTGTTAGAGACTATAACTGCATATTTTTATCTCTCTCTTATGTGATCGAACAGATCTGACCTCTGTCTGTGCAGCTCAGGATGGAACTAGTAAGAATGAACAATCTGTCTAACCGTTCTGCGTTGATCAGATATTTCGATGGCAGTTTAGCATTGTGTTCCTATTTCCTTTTGGGTTTCTGTTTTAAACTGAAATGCACACAGAATATTCTTGCATTTTGCTACGCTGTTGTGAACTACTTTATAAAATGCGCATTGTACATTTGATATTTTTAGGTTAGATACTGACTAAAGTAACACTCAGGAACTAAACAAGAGGAACATGAAGTACTTTATTGTCATGGGTTTGGCAGTCACAACATTTAGACAGCAGCTGCTCTTTGTGCGCTCTGAGCTCCCTCATGAAAACCTAATAGTTATTATTTATAACGTTTTTAGTTAATTTCTAAACCACTTTGTACATTTAACTTTGGAGCTTATATTTAACTGGTTTGACTGAAGCTAGTTACTTGTGTTCCTAACTCAGATTTTCCTGTATCTGCAACATCAGATTTTATCTTCTTTCCATTTCCATTCCATTCGCATGGCTTGAAAAAACTATATGACATTCAAGTAAACTTGATAATTGCAACTAACTCTCAGTACCTTAGTTGCCCTTTACAGTCTTAATTTTCCACCACTTACAGGATTTGCTTTTTAAATCCACCATTCATGTAGATAAGACCAGAATCCTGATTTATCCTGAAATTTGACGTCTCCTCTCCCTTCCACTAGCAATCTCAAGTCTGGATGAAACCACTCCTGTGCCAGCAACCACCTACAGTGAGATTTTTAAACTTTTTTTTTTTTCAATCTTGCACTTTGTATCAATGATGTGGTGATCTTTCAAGTTTTAAATGGTTATGCTTTATAATATGAAATAAAACATTGAAAATGTACCGTTATGGTGTCGAATTGACTTTGAACTGTTTTAGCGACACACGGGAAGTTAGAAATGACACACAGGAAATGACATATCGCTGAATAGGTCATCAAAGCTGTATACCAGAAATGTTGGCTTTCAAATCTCCATAAAATAATTTTAGCATTTTGAATCAATAACAAAGTGTAAGGTTTTTTTTTTTAATATATAATTTTCTTTTAATACGTCTCATTTATTTTCAGATCCTCCTGAGCCTTCCCTGCAGCTGACTTCAGCTTTCTCAGAAGTTTTCACATCTGAGACAGTGGTCTTAAAATGTAGTATCAGTAGCAGCTCTGGCTGGACCTTCATCTGGGAGAAAGACGGAAAACGCCTGTCTCAAAATACAGATATTTCTTTTCACGATTCAGAGCTTACAATAACTGCAAATAGTATAGATCTTTCTGGAAAATATGCCTGCAGAGGAGAGGAGCAGGGAAAAGGTCGCAGTAGCAAAAATAGTCAACCGATTGTGGTGCGAGTTAATGGTAAGTTTTTATGTCTATTACCACTATTTGTGTTAAAGATATTGTTTTTTTTAATATCTGGTACAAAGACCAGCGACCTCTGAAAAAAGAGGGACATCGAATCAGTTACTGAAAACGATAAAGGAGCATATGCTTGCCAAGCCAAGCTTAAATCCAAACTTTTCAGCTCTGGATTCAGCAACACAACAAATCTAAATGTTTATTGTGAGTTTCCATCATCTGTCTATTATTATGTAATATTTGCATGAATGCAAAAAGAGACTGTGTCCAATATCTAAAACATTTTCTGCATCTAAACTTAACAGACATGGTGTATTGTTTAAAGCTGTTTTTTATGGAGTACCCCGAGGCTCAGTTTTTGGTCTCAAACTAAAACTTTCCACACCTACCATTATGCGGTTTCATCAGGAGATACACCATCAATATTCATAGCAATATTGATGACACACTCTGTGTTGCCGTTTCTCAAAACTCATAATACTGACTCATAATATCCACTCATGGATGACAGATCATTTTCTTCAACTCAGTCTTTTCTGAAGATTGATGTGTTAACAACCCACTTTAAAGTTGGTCTGCACTACTTTACAGATTAATTGTGTCTAGACGCCCTCTATTCAAAATTCTGAATTTTTATTGGTGTCATTTGAGTACTCTTGCGTCAAAAGCCTGCTTGAAAACTCTTGCTTTTTTTTTTCTTCTTTTCAAATAGCCAACAATCCAAAGCTCACTCTAAGCAGAAGTCCAAACTTTGACAGATTCTATCCTGGAGAATCAATCAGCTTCACATGCAACATCGATGTCACCTCTGCATGGGAATATCAGTGGTATAAGGATGGGGCACAAATCACAGACGCCAACGTTAACACCTATAAAATAGACTCTCTGAAGCCTTCCGACAAGGGACAGTACCACTGCAAAGTCCAGAGAGGCAAAGGCCCATTTTACGAGAGTGACAAGAAATCAGTACAAGTTGATGGTAAGCTCTCATTGTATGCTCAGTTTGTAGTGGGATTGGAATCCTTCGCAAGCAATATGATAATTTTGCTAATATTTTTCTTCATTTTCAGAACCACCTGTCCCTACTTTAAGCCTGGAGACCCCCTGGTCAGATGTGTTTTTAACTGAAGTATTGAAATTTAATTGTAGAGTACCTAGCGCCGATTGGACACTTGCTTGGTACAAAGATCAAAAAGACCTGAGTAAAGAAGGACCATCTCTCGAGATCCCTTCTGTCGAACAAAACAATGGAGGAGAATACACCTGCAAAGCCCGGCTGAAATCCAGAGGAGTCACATCTGGATCAAGTAACTCAAAAGTTATCACTGTGCATGGTAAGTTTTTATGCCTAGCCTTAATTTTCACATATTGCAAAAATCATGAACACAGTGCAATTTGAAATTTGTCAAATAATCCTGAGCTTACCTGCAGCGTAGTTAAGTGTCACAACAATGTGAATTTCACCAACAGAGAGTATCTTAGAGATGGCTGATTAGGTCTTTGGAGTCTTACAGTAACTAGAATATAGCTGTGAAAATATTTACAACTAGAAGAGATGGAAAAACTCTTGCGAATAATTACAATATATTGGTCATCTAAAATGTACTATTAGATTACTATGACGTCCTTCGAAAAACATTATTTACTTCAATATGCTTTTCTATTTTAGATAATATCATTAGTTCATCATATTACGTATACCTCAGTCCTCTCTGTTTACCTTTTATCATGTTGTCACTGTGTTTTATCTTTAACATCTCATGTCTGTGTGGTGTCTTTTATGATTTTGTTTTTTTGTTTTTATGATGCGTAGCACTTTCAACTGCTTTGTTGTGCTATACAAATAAGTTTAGTTGATTGATTGATTGATTGATTGATTGATTGATTGATTGATTGATTGATTGATTGATTGATTGATTGATTGATTGATTGATTGAAGTCCCCTATCAATGTTAGGTGAAATTCAAAGTTTTGAATTGCTTTACCAGCTAACATGTCATTTTACCAGAGAAGAAGTCAGACTTCTTATCCATTCAGTTGTTGGCAAGTTGTTGTTAGTAATATTTCTCAGTGGTGTAAATTCCTTGCTGCATGCTTGGTATACATTTAAAATCATATATTTACATCTATACATTTTATTTAAAAAAGACACAACCAGGCAATTAATGCTACAACAATTATTAAAGAAAAAAAAGGACATGAAAGCTAAGAGACGTATAATTAAAGTTTAAAAAAGTTAGGGACAATACAGTGTGTCTAAACAAAGTCAAATATCATTTCATACAAGGTAGGGAGAGGACCGGCAGTGTTTCTTATTGTCAACCAACAATTACTTCTAACATCAGTGACATATGTGGAATAAATAAAACTAAATATTAGAGAATCAACCCCAACAATCAGATTCAAATGGATGGAGGAGTGCTTGTTCCTGTTACTTTTGATACAGTGAAGTCTAAGCTGGAACTTTGCGTGTAAAGGACGAGCGCTCTCAGCAAGAATGGCACTAGTTTTTCTCATTATGTGTCTATTGAACTGTAAGTGTGCGTTGTTCAACTCCCAGGATCTCATTACTCATATCCATTCCTCCACTACCTGCATTTCTGACTTAAAACATCAGGTCTGTCAGGAGGAATGGACGGAAATCTCCAGCAAACTGTTGTGAGAAGCTTGTAGAAGCCCACCCAAAATGTTTGCTCCTATTCTTACAGTTTAATGGCGATTCTACCAAATAAAAAGAAAATGCTTGCAAACTTCTACAAATAAAAATTCATAAAACAAAAATCCCTCTTTCCTTATTGTGACATTTAGACATAATTTTGGCAGTCCCAGCTGCTCTAAAACAGGAGCTTAGATTGATTTAAAGACAGATCGTGAAAAAATAAACCAATATTTAAATATGTGGTTTCAATTGTTTTTTGTTTTTTTTTTTGTACTAAACAGACAAAATTCAAGAGTTAAATTGTACCCCCATAAACTGAAATCATTCACAGTATGTCTCAAGAAACAGACAGTCAAACCATGCTACAGCCACATTACATTGCGTGCAATCTTTTCACATGATTGTTTCTGAAAATACTTCTGGTAATACCTCTTACTGTTCGTTGTTGCTATGACATAACCCAAACAACTAGAGCTTTCTGAACGTGTTGGTTTCTTGACAACCGTAGCATACGGGATGAAACACTGCAGCCCACACCCGGCTCTAACCCACACAGTTACTTGTTCAAAGGTGTGAAATAGATTCTGAGAGTGTATCAGCATTACAATTCAACACCACTCTATGGTATGAGGTTGTATCCAAAACAAATAGGAGAGAACATACCTGTGCTAATGGCAACGATATGAAGAGGTGAATACTCTGGGCAAACAGACAGCAAACATTAAAACCGTGGTAGAAAATGTAACATTTGGATATGTATTTGCAATGGTATTTTTAAGACTATGACAAAAATGTGATCATTATTTTTCCAAAGTAAGGTTGTTGGATGAATATCCATATCCACTCTAAAATAAATATTACTGAGAGTTCTGGGTACACTAAATAAACTTAAATATTCTTGAAAAGCTGATTAATTGTAGTTTCTCAATTGCAAGAATTAAACTAATGTATGCAATATAGATCAAATATAAGCAGATATTCAAATTTGACAAATGTTAACAACTATGACTTACGGCTGTTGAAAGCTCAGTTTCTCTGAGAATTAGAATGATACAAAAAAAAAAAAAGCAGTGTTGCCCTGCAACGGACCGGCAGTACTGTGTAAGTGTACTCTGCCTCTCACACAATAACCACTGGAGATGAGCACCAAGTCACACCCGACCAAACTGTTAACCATGCAGCTCAAACTTTCTGAGTTCAAAGGTAGACCCCATTTTCAGTTTTAACAAAAACCTAAATCGTTTTAAGAGTACATCTGTATCAACTCTTCTGGTGGGTCAAATCTGTATGTTTCTTGAATTTGGTCATACAACACATGAGTTTGAATTTGAAGTACCTCCTTTTGGGGTACTTCAAAAGTACCCCAAAAGGGTACTTTTAGCCTTCGGGCCGCACTTTGTGCAGTGCTGGCCTACACAGTCATGGGGGAAACGGCTGACTCAACGGTTCTGCAGCAGACAGTGCATAGGCTCTCTCCACTGGGAGGATGAGCCACAAAAGGTCAATGGTAAAAAAGATGACTGTTGGCAGAGTTTTGTATTCAAGCATAGTATTGGACAGCTGCGTCTAATGAGGATAAGCAGCAGCAGTAACAGCAGGATCAAGCAGCAAAGCCAATTCAAATATTTCCAGGATATTTACAATATGTTTATACACAGTAAGAGTCAGCGAATTAAGGGCATATCCAGGATAGGAGAGATATCCCTTGTCCTGTGCCATCAGAACATCAGAAGCATATTGGAATTGGCATTTTGTTCGAATCAAAGATGAAGTCCAGGGTCAAAGGTTTTGAGACTTGTTTTAAAGGAACTCAGTGTGTCAGCTGTTTCATTTATTTAGGTCCACCTATATAGTACAACTTAGTTCGCTCTTTGTTCAGTATGTAGTTGTTATGTTGATGACATTTTCCTTATTCTTTCTTCCTTCTCAACAGACAAGCCCAAACCTGTTCTTACCAGAAGCCCAGCCTTCTCTCCAATGTACCCTGGAGAATCGATCACCTTCACATGTACTGTTGATATGTACTCTGGATGGGAATATGAGTGGTATCATAATGGGGTTGAACAGCAATCATCCAGCAGTAAAACAATTGCAGTAGGTCCTGTGACCCTTGATGGCAGTGGAAGGTACCAATGCCTTGCTAAGAGAGGCCAGCTGAGAACAGATTACAGTGACCCTGTTTCCCTGGACGTCTCTGGTAAGCACATAATTATACATGTCCTCTGTCACCAGACACATTTAATGCATGCAACTGTACCAATACAACATCGATATGGTTTCAGTCGTAGTGGTACAACTGCGCCTTCCCATAAATATTTGATGCGTAGATAAACATTTTATAACTTCAAAATAAATCTTCATTTGAAGATGTTTTTGTGACACATTCTTGCAGACCCACCAAAGCCAATCCTGAAGCTGCTGAGCCCCTGGTCAGATGTTTATGAAAACGAGGTCTTGAAGTTTAGCTGTGAAGTGAGCAGTTCTGAGTGGACCGTCACATGGCACAGAGATCAAAATCTAATTGCAAATGAAAACGGGTTAGAGCTCAACATCGCAGCTGCCAAAGTGAGCGATCGAGGGGAGTACTCCTGCAAAGCTCACCAAAAGCACAGGGGAGTGAGCTCTGCATCCAGCAACACATCTACTGTGTCCGTTTATGGTAAGCTTTAAAGCATCTATAATATTACGCAGATCTAACTTTACATTAAAAATACACATTTTTAGTATTTTTACAATGTTAGATCTGATTCCTTTACATTAAAAATAGTATTTGCATAAAAATTGATCTCTTGGAACTTCTTATGTAATTTTTCATAAAGTCAAACTAAAGGAAAAACAAAGAAATGCACTAAATTGCATCAAATTGCTGCATCATCACCCTTTTTGTGCACAGTAGCAATAACATATTCTGTATTGTCTTTCTTTCTACAGACAAGTTACCAACACCCACATTAAGCAGAGATCTGAGTTTTAGCCCAATGTATATTGGAGAAACTGTGAAATTAAAATGCACAGTAAGTGTTTCCTCTGGCTGGAGTTATCACTGGTACAAAGATGGAAACAATCTGAACAAATCTGGCAAAGAGCTAAGCATAAACCTGACTCTTTCTGATCGTGGAAAATATTCTTGCAAAGCCAAAAGAGGAGAAAAAACATCAACAGGACCTAGTAATGAATTACAACTGGATGTTCGAGGTAAGTAATTGGAGGTGAAAAGCCCATTGTTTCTTTTAAAGTTTTAAAGTTGCCATTTTGGATTTTGTCAAGCCCCCTGGGCTTTAGTTTTAGTAAACCATGGAGTTTCCGCTTTTCATGCCTTTTTAATATGTTGAAACAGGATGTTGTGGTGTGAGCTTAATTCTCAGAGGAACGCCTCAATGTGGGCAATGCGTGTGTGTATGCGTGTGTGGGTGTGTGCGCGTGCGCGCGTGTGTGTGTGTGTGTGTGTGTGTGTGTGTGTGTGTGTGTGTGTGTGTGTGTAGGTGGAGTTCTTTAGGAAAGATTAGGTGATGTATCTTCAGGCTTGAAGTCACAGGAGTTAAATTATAGAAACGGAAATTGTGAGATAACCGAGATAGTAAAGGGGTGAAAATGTTTAGAAAAAGTGATAAACCATATAATGATGCAATTATATAAAAGTTGTTTCCCCTCCTTCCTCGTTCTACATTATTTCCTTTCTATGACTGAAGAAACAAGAATTGATAGCTCTGAATAGATGCACTTTTATCACTGCTGTTTTCATTACTAGCTGTACTGTGATTTCATGAGTGTAACGGAAAAGTTCACAGAACAACAGGTCTGGCCTAATTGCATAAACCAAATTAGGTTAAATGTTTTTTTCTTTCAATCACCACAAACAGGATGTCAATAATGGTTAATGTATCTCTTTGTCATTAGAAATTCCTGTTCCATTACTGAGTCCAAAAACACAGTGGCTGGATGTGTTCCCCTCCGAGAGCGTGCAGCTGAGCTGCAGGATGGAGGGAAGTTCTGGCTGGACATTCATATGGTACAAAGATTCAAAGGAGTATCATGAAGGCTCTGTCACTAATAGTGAAGCGGAAGGCATTCTTTCCATCAGTCAAGCTTCATCCTCACACCGTGGAAAATACCGCTGCTCAGGAAAACTGACAGGCAGGACTGTCAGCAGCGCCCGTAGCTCTCCAGTCGAGCTTACAGTCTATGGTGAGATGTCGTCATGTCTGCTCTTGAAGCCACTTGTGATGTCATTGTATGAGAAATATAAAAGTGACTTTGGCAGGTTAAGGACAGTAATTTCAAGGAAATAGATAACAGTTTTTAAAATATCTCTATTTTTGTCTTGAACCAATCTGCATCTAACCTCATAAAAGACTGTGAAGTGAATGTTTTACACGAATGAAAGATGGTGCTTTGCAAAAGTATTCATACCCTGTGATCTTATCCACATTTTGTCATTTTGAATGTTGTTTTACTGTCCTTACCCTAGCCCTAACCCTAATTGCATAAAATTGCTACATCAAATAAAAAGTCACTGATTCTGCTGCATCACCTTTTTTGCGCACAGCAGTAACATATTCTGAATTGTCATTCTTTCTATAGACAAGTTACCGACACCCGCATTAAGCAGAGATCCGATTTTTACCCCAATGTTTACTGGAGAAACTGTGAAATTAAAATGCACAGTAAATGTTTCTTCTGGCTGGAGTTATCACTGGTACAAAGATGGAAACAATCTGAGCAGTTTTGGCGAAGAGTTAGACATAAGCCTGACTCTTTCTGATAATGGAGGATATTCTTGCGAAGCCAGAAGAGGTGAAAAAACATCAACAGGACGTAGTAAAGAAACACAACTGGATGTTCGAGGTAGGTCATTGGAGGTGAAAAGCCCATTGTTTCTTTTAAAGTTTTAAAGTTGCCATTTTGAATTTTGTGTTATTATTATTAAGATCCCAAATGGCTGGTTTACCTTTAGAAAACCAGAGAGTTTCTGCTTTTCATGCGTTCTTGGTATGTCGATCCACGATGTTGTGGCGTGAGCATAATTCTCCAAAGAACGCCTCAGTGTGGGCGGTGCGGGTATGTTGGTGCAGTTTTTAGGAAATATTAGGTGATGTGTCTTCAAGGTTTGAAGTCATAGGATTTAAATCATAGAAATACATTTGGTTAGAGTGAATGATGAAAATAGATGAAGCTACACGCATGGGAATTATGGAAGAAAATTTGTAGGAGGCTGCACAGATTTAATTCCTAGCTTCACATACGTCCCACGAACCAAAATGATAGCAAATGATTTATATCAAGTTACTAAAACTCAGTCAAAGTCTAAACCAAAGATCAATTGAGAATCTGTGGTGACTGATGTTCATAGATGCTTCCCCCCTCTTGACTGAGCTTGAACTACTATGCAAAGAAGAAGAGAATCTCTGAAAACATGTGTGACTGTATTAGACTGAAAGGAGACTCAACGATTGCTGAGTCAAACAGATTTTTCAGATTTTCGTCAGGCTTTTATTTTCCCTTAAATTAGATCCTTCGTTGTTTCCCCACCTAATGTAAACTTAGCAGTAAGGTACCCACACTCCTATATAAGTTATTCTTCCTGCTATTTTACATCTTCTCTGATATTATTGTGAAATTTCAGATGGAAAACCAAACGTCACACTGCTGCAGAATCCCTCGGATAAGTTGATGCACACGGGTGATCGGATTTCCTTCACCTGTCATGTCAATGTCTCCTCCGGATGGAAATACGTATGGTACAAAGACAGCAATCCATTGAAGTCATCTGAAAACTTTCACCAAATTGCTTCTGCTAAGACGTCAGACAGTGGATCATATAAATGCCGAGTTGAAAGGCAAACACCAACAACATTTTCCTCAGAGAGTGGGGATGTAGAACTTAAAATTGACGGTGTGTTTTAATCTTGATTCTTTAGCTTCGTGTATTGTTAAACATGCTATATCACATCTATGACTGTGTTTGTTGCAGAGCGCCCAAAGGCCAATATAGTCCTCTTAACTTCTTGGTCTGAGGTATTTTCCACTGACAGCTTAAAGCTACAATGTGACGTGATGGGCAGTTCAGACTCATGGAACTATACATGGTAATGACACAAATGAATAAATGGTCTTTTTTTTTATTTGCATAGTTTAAAATGCATTTCCATTGTAACAAATTCTCTAAAATGACTCCAACAGGTACAAAGAGGGCATTAATGTCAGTCAGTCGCCCTCATCGAAATATAAGGTCACGCCAAATAATGACCCAGAGCAGAGCTCATACACTTGTGAGGGCATTCGCAACGAGAGACCACTGTTTTCAGTACGCAGCGACTCCTACAGAACCAAGAACCTACGTGAGCATAACTCACTCATTGATTTTCACCTTGAAATATTTGATCCCTTGTTTTTTTTTTTTATTCATTGTTTGTTTGTGTTTTATGCAATTTGTAGTTTTAAAGAGGAGGATCCTTCTTTCCATCTCCGGTTGCCTTTTCTTTGGCATCATAGCTGTTTTCATTGGATGCGTTACCCTAAGAATCTGTCGTAAACCAGGTTTGGGATTTTTACATTTGCAATTTGTTAATGTCCCATATATTGACTTAGAAGTGTTAGTCATCACTGATTCCCTTTAGCTTTTCTAGCTGAATTGAACACAAGGCCAGTCACAGCTAATGTACCTGATCAGTCAGGCCAGTGCAGCCGACTGGTCAAACAGAAACCACTTCCGACTAAAGCATCTTAAAGCTTTTGTTAAAGCTATGCGTTAACATAGCTTGAACACCACAAACAAAGCCAATGTAGCTGCTGGTGAAGGCCAATAGTTATTTAAAATTTATGTGACGCCAATTTCTGGTAAGATGTGACACACAAAAGCCACTAGGCTTTTTTTTTTAATTTTTTTATTTTTAACTTTTTGTTATCGTCACACAGTTGCTGCAGATGACAAGCAAGAGGAGACCAATCTGTTTCTCACCATGGCTCAGTTAAAGGACCGAAATGGTAGGTAGAGCCCAGATTGTGTGGTTTGGTGGGTGTAGATAACCTTTTGTGTGAAAGTGCTACATAACGCCCCTGCAGATGACTGAGTTCAAGATGATTTCTTTTTAAAAGGGATTTTTATCAGCTCACACATTTAAGTTTGTGTCATACTGGAATGCGTCTTTAAACGTTTAGGTTTCAATTCCTTCCCATCTTCTGCTACAGATGCACCCTGTCCTCTGGTTGAGTACATCACTGATGCGGATGTCAATCCACCTGCCAAAGGTAATATATAAAGATCTGATGTTTTGCAGATTAGTCCAGACTGTGGAAACAAGCAAAAACCAAGCAGAGGACAGAGAATAGTTCTTTTTTGGTTCCTAAAACGAGTTTCTCACCTCATTGCTAATGATAATTTTCTTTTATCTGGTGTGAAGAAGGGGAGGAGAACGGCACAAGCTGCAGTGAAGAAACCCCTCTCCCGATAACGTCGCCAGATGAGCAAGGTATTTCTTTGTAAACTACAAAACAACTCTCTAGTAAGACAGCACAAAACATTTCTGACACGTCTTTCTGCACCTTTGTTTTCAGCTGCGACAACCAACGGGAAAGAGACGACAGAGAATGGTGGTGGGATGGTTTCCTTCCTGCAGTGAATTACTAGAGACGACCCTAAAATGTTATTCACTGGTGGTTACATATATTTGTCAGACAACTTATTACAGCACAACAAACTCAGCTTTCGAGTTAGCAAACTAGCGATTTATCATTATGACATGAAATGGTGTAAATAGCATGATCAGGCAAATGGATTTATTTAATGGTCAGCACTTTCAGATTTGGCAAATGAAACTGTGTAGATTTCTTTTTTTATTATTACTTTACTTAAATAACCTAGTAAAAAAAATGTAGAGTTGTGAATATTTTTTAGCGCACCTTCGCTTCTTTCAGTTCATGGTTCAGTTCTCCAAAAAGACACCAGATGTCAGTATAACTTCTTCCAGTTTTGTTTTTAATATTTTTTTTAATGGTTCATGACTGAATGTATTTCGCATTGCTTTGCAGCGTGTTTGATATATTTATCTACAAATTGTGTACCTTCATGTATTCATTTTTAAAAATAAGAAGTAGAAAATGTTGCCACAAGTGCTTATTCTGTTAAAAATGTATCCGCAGCGTCAAATGTGACAGCAAAAAAAAAAGAAGAAATAAAAAACAAAAAAACAAAGTGATGATTTCACAAGCAGGCTGCATCAGTCAGGTTGAACCTGCAGACAGTAATGAGACAGGAAATCCACATGGAGTTATTATCCAGATAGACAATCAAAAAAAAACAATCAAATTTCATGATATCACTCACTCACATCTACTTCAGGATATCGGTCAGTCTCTCCACATAATACTCATAGTTCTCCTGGCAATCCTCCCACGGTGTAAAGCTCTCGCCCTCCTGTTCCACATACATTTCCCAAACATGCTGGAAGTCAATGGGCTTCATCATCCGCAGCTTGCAGCCGGCTCTCGCCAGGGCCTTCAGGCCTTCCACTATCTCCGGCTCCTCCCATTCGAAGAGACGGGAGCAGAATATGGAGAGGCGCAGCTTCTTGCGCTGCTGGAGGATGTTGGCCAACTTGGCGGCACAAGCGACGCAGGGGCTGGATGAAACGTACCATGTCACGTCATATTCCGTAGAGGAGTTTGGGAGAACCTGGAAAAAAATAATGCAGGTTGGGTGTGTGATGGCATGAAAATAGAAAATAAAAAAAATAAAAAATATGATTTGATATGAGGGTAATGTTTTTGCTTTGACTCCAAGGGGGTGAAAAAATAAAAAGAACACTTTGGAGTTTTTAAATAATTTGGATGATTAAAGTTCCAGCAAGGGCAAGTCTTGACTAGTAAAGGCTAGCTCCCTAATTAAAACATCAGGTGCCCACTGGGAAACACCTGGACTCAGGTTTTCCAGTCCACAGGTGCATCTCAATAAACCAGAATACAATCAAAACATTTAATTCAACACTTTCAGTCTAAAAATTAAATTTATATTTTATACAGATTCATTATGCAGAGAGTGGTATGGTTATACCAACAATTATCCATACCTTTGGTAGATTTAGATTTTTTTTTTTTTTTTTTGCATTCAACCAAGAATTTTGTCAACAAGATAATGGAAAAAGATCATTTATCTCTTGTTATTTGAACTAGAACATCTAGATAAAAACTATTTAAACCTTTCTCAATAAAAAATCTTTATGGGTATTAGAAAAATCTAATCTTTCTTATAATTGCCTTACTGTAACAAATGTGCTCCCTTCATAGCTTCTCAATCAGAGTCAAGTCAAGACCAGGGCTGGGTGAGTCCAAATAAACAATATTAGACTCAGCTGGTGGTTCTAGAAGAAATTCTAGTTCATGCATTAGCATTATAAGCACTTATATTTGGTTTGGGATCTTTCTGCATGCCTCAGTGTGATCTGGCATGGTAGGGATCAACGAGTCGAACTGTTGAGATGTTTAGGAAGTAAAATATCCCTTCAGCTCACCTACACTGTTGGCTTTAGTGTCTCACGTGTTCCCTTTCACAATGCTCCTTAAATTCCTGGGTTTCTCCAGAAAAGCTGCCCTGCAGTTTATTAGTTGACCTCTGTGCTGACTTTGGACCGACATTGGCAGATGGCTCGGCTTTCAAATGATCACCGATTGTGGAAAGTTCATGCTGGACCTTGTGCAACTTCTCTCAGATTCTGGGGAGTTTGATTTCCAAATGAGCAACAGCGTAGATGTTTAGATTGTATATATGTGTCCATATGAGATGTTTAGAGAGAAAAATGATGCTGAATGTCACAAAAAGAGATCTGCTGTAAGTGCACTGCACAGGTGTGGGTGGGTCATTTTGTGGTCTCGCATTACAGAGTTTCTTAAATTAGAATGGCAGGCAGACCATTCAGCTATCAGATTTCCCTTTTTCTGACAAGAAATCACGTATTTACTTTGGGACAGTCTCTCAGTTATCCTAGTTGAACATGTGACATTTGACCTGGTGCTGATGTATTTGAGTTCTGCTTTCGTAATTTAGGTCCAAACTCACTTGACTAAATTCATAAATTTGACATTATAGTAGAAAATGAACCAAGTTGTGTGTCTTTCCTGCACTATTGCTTCGTGTTTGTGCTGTATCCCCTCAAATGATCTCACTGCATGACCAAACGGCTTGAGTCTGTTTTTGTTCACTGACTAAAACGAGATAACTCTCCCCCTTGATTGGATTTAAATTGCTTTTAGTGTGTTTATTTTCTCAACTTTACAGAAGTATGCAAGATCAGATTATGCTGAACTGAATTGAACTAAACTACATTGGATTTGATCAAGGGGAGGAGATTAAATTAGACTGAATCGCATTAAATGAAATTGGATTATTTGTAATATGTATTCATATTTACTTTCTTTTTTTTTTAAGGAGCCCTGAGGTGACTTTTCCTGTCAGATGATGCTTTACAAACAAAACTTGAGTTGAATTACTTTTAGGTTTTTCCACACAGGAACATTGTGATGTCAGAAGGATGAATGGATGAAAATTAAAATATGAATAAAGATTGAAGAATTATCAAAAGAGAAAAGAAACATAATATGAGAAGATTACTTCTACAAGTACATATTTATTGTAAGCAAATGTCAGCCACATGGGTTATCCTAATGGAAACTAAGTGAAGGTTATGACCAAGCATCTTTGGATGAACAACAAATAAAAGACAGAATGTTACAGATGTAAAACCATTTTTGAGGACAATTTGCAAAATATGTTAGGAAAGTAGAACATTTTCATACTGAAATTTGTCCATAAGGTTCTTAAGCAGGAAAAGCACAGTTTGCTTTTGGGTTTATTGTCATTAAACACCCTACTTGAATAAAAAAAAAAATTGAAACAAAAATAGGACAATTTTATTTTATTTTTTTACTTATACCAAAAACATTAATCTGTTTTTTTTTTCTGGCGATGAGGGCATCTTGTCACATTTTGATTTTGCATGCCACTGCAGCGCTAAAGGCCTGCACTTGAGCTTTTTTATCACCTGCTGGAAGAAGGCCTCCTCAGCGTGGGCTGTGGCATGTTCGTCCTCCATGTAGCCCTTCAGAGGCTCTGCGTTGCCACCCGCTGTGTCCACTCTGAAACACAGGAGCGTTTTGTTCCTGCCCGATGAATACTCCACGTTCCTGAACTGAAACTTGAAGTAGAACGGGCTCATCCTCTCCCTGATAGACAGACAGTAAGAGTTATCACCACATCGGACGCAGAGTGTGTTTGCTCATCAAGGAATTCGCAAACTACCGGTTCACAATAATACCGGTTCCTTCTGACTGTTAGAGATACATCACTCTGTTATATTGTCACATAAAGTCTCCATCAATATACTAATCTGATATGTGTCACATTCTCTCTTTGCTTTGCGCCATTAATCTGTCATGATGCATACAAACAGCCAGATGGTCTCACGTAAAGATCTACTACTTTGATAATAAAATGTCTCAAACAACAGAGATTGGGGAGCAGATGCTGGGTATAATGATATGGCCAAACTTGGTGTTTGCATGACTCATCTCTATTTTTACTGTTAGGAAGTTAAGAGACAGCAGGTGCAAATGACTCGTATCCCGCCTCACTAAAAAAACCACAAAAAAAAACTGTGTTTCCAAACTACTAATCAGAATACAGCCAGAAATCTCACTCACCCAGTGACAATTTCAAAAGGAGGCAGCTCTATGGGCTGAAACTCTCCATTATCCTCACTGTTATTTGCTGCTGCCCCTGTTGCCCCTTCGCTTTCACCGTTTGTCTTGTTCTCGTCGGTCCTCTGCGGCTCCGGGGCGTTCTCTTGCTTTTTGCTGAGCTTGTCTGTTGTTTTTACAGCCTTCTCTTTGGCCTTTTCCTTGTCCTCCTTCTCATTTGCTTTGGTTTCTGGCGCTTTCTCCTTCCTACGAACGCCTAACCGGCTGGTTCTGTCGGCCATGATGGTGTGGAAGTAGGTTGGAGTGTTGGGAAAAGAGACGATGCGACAGAAATAGATAGAGGGAGAGAGTCAGTGCAAGTGGGGTGATAACCCTAGAGCAGTTACAGAAATAGACCCCATTGTGTGCTGAGTTAGGAGTCAGGCATGTGCATGTCTGGTCTGGTGCTGGGGCAGGCAGCTCAGTTAGCTGAGCCCTCTCCACCCCCTTTCCCATGGCCGGGCTAAGAAAAGGCCAAAGGGTGGATCACGACAGAGTAAATGTGTATGGTAGGGAGAAGATTTTTTTATTTATTTATTTTTTTGTTAATTCCACCACCTTTCACACAGTTGCCAAAGCAAACAGAGAAACATACACAAACTCTGTTCCATCTTTAATCCTTCAGCCGTTCTATCTGTCAACAGGCAGGCAACAGGCACGTTATTAATAACATTGCTTGGCTGCACATATGGGGTAACCGGGGTTATTTCGATACCGAGCACAACTTTTTTTCTTGGTGCCAACTCTGAAGTCCTGCAGCGCATCAGGCATTATGGAGGCCACCTAAAGGGCACTAAAAACAGGAGTGTATTTGGAGCAAGGTATAGTTTGAACAAACACAATGTGCGTGGAGTGCAGAGTGGTCCTATACGCGTATGCGCCTGTGAGCAATCAATCTATGAAATCACCCCGCATTGAGGGGAGGACCAGTTTGATGAGGGTGCGTGTGTGTGTGTGTGTATTTATGCAGATGGAAAATGTCTCCCTGCACTGCAGATATAATAACTTGAGGGGAAAGAGAGAGAGAAAGAGAGAGAGAGAGAGAGAGGCAAGAGGAGTAAAGCGAGGTGGGGGCAGTTCAATTACAATTTCCTTCCCTCCCTCTGTCTAGCTCTCTGCCAAGTAATTCATTTCTGAGGCAATTACCAATAGGGCCGCATCCCGGTCCCGGTCGCCTAACTCAAATGGATGAGCTGTCACAGCCCAGGGGAGTGAGGGAGGCAGGGAGGGCGCAGGCAGGAGAGACGCTTCAAGCTGCTCCAGATACAATCACAAACAACAACAACACACCCAGAGCGCGAGCATTTGTAGCACATCTCCGAGATGAACACAATCACACATCCCATGCACATATCTCGGCTGCCACATCTTCATCTGCAGGGGGCGTCCTGTGGTGGTAATCATTTAGATCGCAGCAACCTCTGATAATAATTATCCGTGAAGGAATTCGTTCTGAAGTGGTTTCTCAGCAGAAACGACAGCGGCTGTGCTGAAACAAAGCTACTTCTGCGTGCGGTCACTTTCCAGACTTGCTGATTTTAATCTTTGCTGTAACTTAAGAACATCCCCCTTCTAGCGGGGCCCATTTGTGAGCCTACCTGATGGTGAGAAGAAAGCTGATCTGTTGGCTGTTACAGCCGCCTGCCTGCTGACTCAAATTTTATTTTAACGGCACTATTACAATTACCTCGCCTCCCCGCCGGCCCATCCCCGAATAAAGGATAACGCACTCTGATACAGTCAGGGCTCTTCAAAGCGGACGTGAGGCCATTGCTGTGACGTGAGTCAAAGCAAAGCCTGTTTTAGAATAAAACAGAAAAGATAAATTGGAGCATACCTACATTCTTATTATATGTTTAAACATTTAAAGACTCTTCATTCTACTTTTATTTAATCGTTTTTGACAAAACATACCTCAGTGTTTAAAACTGAAATGCCTTTATTCTCATGTCCTGGTGTTAAGGTTTACAGTAATTGAGGGAAAGAATGAAGGGATGTATATTTTGATTTGCAGTGAATGCAATCCTTTTCAGGTAACAATGAAGCAATGACCAGCAGCCAGTAGAGTAGCTGTACATACAATCACGGAGAAAACAAGCCTTACTGTCAATGTAATATTGGGAAAATTTAATTTATCCTTGCTCCTTGTGTAGGATTTAAGAAGGGAAGCTGTACTCGTTTAATCACAAGCATTGATATGCAGTATATATTTAATGTAAAGCAAGGTTTATTGCCTGCATAAAAGCAGTTTTGGCAGACTGCAAAGACTTTAAAGAAGCAATTGTTTCTTACCCATCAATCTGAGAAAGGTCACCCGGCAATTTATAAATACATTAACATCCATCGTTTCCAAATTGAGAAAAAAAAAATCATTCACACATGGAAAGCATTTAAGACACTTTCTAACTATCGAATGCAAATTGCACCAACGTCCAGGAGTTATATCTTAGATTTCACTGACAGAAAAGCTGGTTTCTGGAGGTTGAGTAGCTGGGGTTGGTTTCCACTTAAAAACACCCACCAGAATCTGACCGATCACACAATAACTTTGGATGCAGAGGGGGGATGAAAAGTTCGCGAGGGAGATTGTGGCAGGAAGGGGTGGATGATTTAAGGCTGAAAACAAAATGGCACATTTTTTACCACGCAACTGTGACAACGAAAACCAAAGAGTGGGTCAGGATTCAACAACAGCGATGTTAGAAATTGTTAAAATTTTATAGAAAACAATTAAATGTAGTTATTCCCTAATTCCTAAAGTTGGTTCCAGAAGCTTTTAGATCACAGTGTAAACTGATGTTTTATCATGACTGTTTGGACAGCAAATACACTTTTGTTCTCTCCTGACTGTAAGCAAAACTCCAGCAGATAATTCACTAAGCGAAGGTTGGAAACAGACAATAGGAAGTTGGTGGTCGTCCGCAGACCCTGAAACGGCAAAATAAGGACAGACGGAGTGAGTATTTTAGTCTTGATCTGATCTCAGACGTTTCAACAGTTCATGGTGTGAAAACCCATATGCAGAATATCCACGTCTAAAACCATACTTAAGAAAGGAAGCTAGTTATTTCAGTCTCAAAATAACAGGTGTGTAATTTACTACGTTCCTCACTCAGGTCTCTTCACAGCGACAAATGTTTTTTATTAAAGAAGTCACGTTTCTAAAACCGAAAACCCTCTGGTTGCTCTTCTGATAAAACATGGCTGACTCATAGCTTTAAGTCCACAACAATTTGTAGTTGGCTTTGAGGTAGATGAGTGTCTCCAAGTTCTTTGGTAGGAGGTGGCCTCTCTCTGGCAACAGGAGGCGCCTGGCTGCAGAGAAGATATTCTCCACCACAGTGTCACAAGCAGGTATGGTAAATGCTCTTTTGGCTACTTGAGCTAGCAGAGGAAAGTCAATGGTTTTACGGCGCCAGTAATGCAAAGCCTCTTCATCCGTGGGCTCCTCGTGAAGGTAGACAGATAACTCCTGTTCCAGGCTTTTAGCCTGTGTTGCGGGTCTCTGCTTGATAAAAGAGAACAATTTGCAGGGGCGAGACAACGAGGAGACCGGGGATGGCGATGGAGTAGGAAGAGTTTGGGACTGAGGGCTACTGTCTGTGTTGAGGTCGGCCGGGGGAGAGGCTGTGGAATGTTTGGATAATTCCTCTAGGAGAACTTGCTTGTGCCAGTCGGGGTTGCTGCTCCAAGTAAGTTTAAACTGGGGGTCCAGGGTGGTCGCAGTAATGTACAAGGGGTTTTCCAGGATCGGAGCCAGAAGGCGTTCCAGGGACTGGTTTAGGCCAAGCAGGAGGGAGGGGCAGTGGGGAGTTGATGTCTCAGAGAGGTGCTTACGCAGCCCAAGAACACAAGGCAGAGCCAAACTGATGAACACGTGCCTGTCCGGCTGGGTGTCTCTCTGTGCGTCTCTGTGCACCATGTCCCAGGCCTCAGTGAAGGGCTCCAAAATGTCAATGAGTTCCCTCAGCAGGGCTCTTTCTGAGCTACTCAACGCTACCTCCCCGGGACCGCTCACCTCCTCCAGGAACTCCACTGAATCCAACAGCCGCCGCAAGACCTGTAGGGAAAAAAAGTGAAGAAACGAAACAGCTATGAGTTCATATGTCAATAAATTTGCATTATTGATGGACACATGCACATTTTAATCGTACTGTTTCTGGTACATCTAAACACTATTAGTTATGTGAAAGGGTAGGTATGTTGCACTGTCAATTATTGACAATCTAAACTCTTATAATCGCATTATCTCAATATAAAAAATATGTTACGGTGTATGAAGACTACGTGAAGAGTCTATTCTGATTGGAAATCCACATTTTTGAAGTTTAAAGATTTCACTGTCTCTGAAACGGGTTCTGCCAGCGTCTCATTCTGCGAAAAGGAGGATTTTACTCTCCAAAGCCGCCCACTACTCTGTGATGTCTAAGGTTGAAATCAAATTAAAGATTCAATGCAATCCACTGGTTTTCTTTATTTAGACCTTTTATGACTTGGCATTATATAAATGTAATTATATGGAATTAGATTACAGTGAAAGACTAATCTTAATTGGATTGGATGGGATTGAATTGGACTGGATAGCATTCGACAGGATTGGATTGTGGCTTAATCAGATTGTCTATAATTGTACTTGAATTTAAACCAGTTTTGATCCTCCGTAAAGCACTCTCAGAAACATTTTGTTGGTGTATGCAAAAATAAATTGCCTTCATTAAACAGAAGGAAAGCTAAAATATGGTGAAATATGTTAATATTTAAGTTCCTTTATTCATGACCGTAATACTATTACTTGCCTTAAGTTGAGCAGCCCAGTCTGTAGCAGTATCGTGAAGGTTTCGGGTTCCCCCGGGCAACCACCCGTCAAACAGCTGGATGAGTTTCTCGGGAGGTACAGCGGAGGTAATGTAGTTATAGAAACGTGCAACCTTGGTCAAGGTAGAGGAAATTTGTGGGGAGGAGCGCAACCCCTCCCTGACACATTGTTCCAGAGAGCGAGAGAAACAGTCTACCCGACAAACGCTCAAACCCTGCTCCCATGACTCCCCCCAGTCTTCCTCCTCTCCATTACACTCGTGGCCATTACTGATCCACTGCTCTGCTTTGTTTCCGTTGTCCAGCACTTGATCTGTTGGATCATCATCTTCGCCGTTGGTAAGAACAGGTGGAAGCAGGAAGCCAGGAAGACAACATGGCCTCGCCGTCGCCGGAAAAGGGTCCGCAACGACGCAAAATGCTCTCCCTGACACGCCGTGAGAATGACACACTTCGTCAAAATCCGCCAGCACACGGCTCGCCGAGCTGCTGCAAGTCAGTGGGAGGCAGGCCAGGAGAGCAGAACGTATCTGCCAGTCAGATGCAAGATAATGGCAGGTAACACCGAGGTACCTGCAAAAGAAAGAGAAAGAAGTAGGCCACACAGTTGGGCAATCTAACCATGCTGCTGGTTTATTTTTGTTTTTAGGGTTTATGTTGCCAACTCACCCTGAAGCAGTTTGAGTTTGGCTCCTCCAGAGATCTAAGCTGAGACTGAGGGTGTGTGCTGATGCTACGGCCTGACGTGTAGCCAGCTGAGCCTGGTAAGCGTAGGCAGGGAGAAGCTGTCCCTGGATGTAATGCTGGGGCTCAGGAGTGTAACGGGGCTCCAGGAGCTGCAGCAACTCCCTGAAGCCCTGATTTTCCACAATAGACACCGGCTGCAGATCATGCACGATCATCTTAGCTATTGCCTCGGAGATGAGAACCTACCATAATCCCAAAAAGAAAGAAAGTGTCAAACTTTACATTTTGTACTCACTTTGGATTTCATTGCTCTGCTCCATTTGAGGGGTTTCAGAGGGAGCGTTATTTCAAGGGGTGACAGACATTAACACATACCTGACGGGGGTCATGTCTGTCAAACTTAGTCACCCCTGCTCCAGGGCCCCCGCCTCCCTCAAGGGTGCCCACTCCTCCAACACTCACTAGGGCTCCTCCCCCTGTTCCAGTTGTTACAGGGAGTGTGAAGCGGGGGTTTCCTCCATTGGTTGTGAAACTGTGCAGGCAAGCAGAGGAATAACCCTCTCTCTTCATATCCTTCCTTTTCACAAAGTCATCATACATAGCTGGGTGTTTACGCTGAATGGGGGAGAAACAGGTGTTATTGGATAACATGCTTAATATGTCATATGTGTGTGTGTCAGAGAACAGCATGAAAGTGTAAATTTTAGTGGAGAAATGAATAAACTCTCAATAACACAAAAGCAACAGTCTGTCTTTGCTGATCCAGCAACTGAAGAGACATTGGACCAGCTGATCACACCGGACACCATTTATTTATTTCTGCAATAGGATTTTTGACACATTACCTTAAGATGTGTAACGAAGTTGGACGTGACGCTCCGTTTCGCCTGGATTCTGGTGCCACAAGCCTTGCAGTTGGACTCGATTTTACCATTTTCCCCCTCGAACACAATATTGAAATAATCCAGGATAGACACTTTCGAAACTGACGCCATTGGAGCGAACAGCTGCTCTGCTCCGGAGTGAAATCAGCTGGCGGTCCGAGTCCGAGGAATCAGCCTCACCTCGCCCCAGATCATGAGCGCAGGCAAGCCGTCGTGTTTACATCCCAGAACCCCCCACCCCGCTCACCTCACCCCGGTATCACGCGTAGAAAAATGATCGCTCCACAGACACAAAGCTAATTGAACTGGAAGGGCTCCCGTTGCTTGCGCATCCAAAATAGGCCACGGTCGAGCTACACAAGCAGCAGCAGCAGCAGCAGCAGCAGCGGCGGATGTCTGGAAACATCAATAACATAACCGTGAGGCAACATCCGTGCTTCCAGCGCTCCCATCCGCCGCTCGGACGCAAGTGAAGCGGAGACAGAGCGAAGAGCTTCATGGAGGAGGGAGACACACACAGCACTGACCCGCTGTGGTCGCTATAGCCGATCTGGATCAGGATGTGCAGCGCAGGTCATGCGTTTTCATACATTCGTCAAATGATAAAAATGTGGTTTATTTGAACTTTTTTTAGTTTTTTTTTTTCAATGAGGCAAACTAACCAATACAGTTTCAACTTAAAAAAAAAAAAAAGACGAAGTAGCTATGGCTTGAAATCAAAATTACACAGGATTGTCCAATAAATTTATAGCCTCACTATTTTGATAAATGTTCCTTGACGAGTTTGCAGACTTTTAGCTATTAATGACATCCTGGCATAATTTCGACTGAATTTCTGACCACGTTTCTATGCGATATTGACAGAGGTAGTTTGAATTTCTTAGACATGGTATTTTGAACATAAATTGGCAGCCGGTATGAGTTTGAGCTATATATTTTAAGTTAGGCCTTTTAAGGTTAAGAATGCAGTAGCCCGTCTACTTACAGACACAAAATGGCAGGAACACATACCTCCTCCAGTTATGACTTCTTTCCATTGCATAGGTCCGTTGTACAATCAACTTGAGCTTTTATTGTTGTTGCCTAAGGTTTTTCTTTAACTTTCCCAGATATAAACTAAAATAGTATAAAGGCAATCAAGGATTTACCATTTTTGAAGTTGCTCTACCAAAATTATACAAGTTTACCACTCAAAATAAGGAGGGCTGAGAATGTTCTGTGTTTAAAATGAATGCTTAAGATAAATTTTACTTTTTGGCTTTTAATTCTAAGAGTCACTGCTAGAACAAATAGCATTCCCTTACTTTTATTACATGATTTACAATGTTTTCATGCATTATGTGTGTAGAGACTGTTTTGTAAAGCACTTTTGTCAACTTGTGTTTCATATCAAATGAAAGACCTAACAGACATTTAGTGAAAAGAATCTTGATGAATTTTTGAGATTGTTATTTTGTTGGAATAATAATTTTTAAAAAATCATCAAGACCAAATGCTGTGCAACTGGAAGAATTCACCATGTCCGGTATACGACATCAGGGGTCTGTACTTTGACATATGAGGGCTGTTTTGAGAGCAAAAGGGAAGATGCTTTTAAGAAGATAGTGATCATGATGTGTGATCAATGTACAAAGCTGTACAATTGATACCATGTTTAAACCAAATAAGAATGAATCATATAAAGCAATTCAGTAAAAAGTTTCATTCAGCATCACTAATTTACCTACAAATAAATATTTGTAATCAGGGAAGAAACATTACAAAATGTTACACCAGCATGTCATCCTAACAATTGCATCATTATTTACCTTAATGGTAAAGGGATATAAAATATTTGAACACAAAATGTAGTTGATTCCACATTTATTTAAGCTGTGATGACAATTTGTTAGAATGTTCACAAGTTCACAAGTCTTGGTCAAATTTACAAACTACAACACATTTATATACAAACTCAAATAAGCTACATATTTGCACTAACAACATGGAAAATTAATGAACAATAATTAATGAAGCAGGAACTGTCCAGCCTGTGATTTCCATCTTTAAATCCAGCAATAACTTCTTAAATCATCCAATTCTGACGTTGTGATCTACAAACTCTCATTTGCTGAAGGAACATCCTCTTCCTTCTCATTTAATCCAGCAGAGGCGTTTGCTTCAGGACCAGTCGAGCCGTCATTGTTTCTCAAGTCGCGCTTCAGCTCCTGTCTGGCATTTAAAACCACGATCTGGAGAGCTGCAATCTCAGCTGAAAGCTCTATGACTGCAATGGAACAGACAGGAGAAACTCAATTAAAACCGCGAATTATTCAATGGAATTTATATTTATATTATACAATCGTCATGGATCCAAAGGTCCATGTTTTCAAATATTCTCGCTAATATACCAGTGTGTGTTTAATAAGCTGTACATTGTGAATGCACAACAACGCTTTGGCAAAAATGTCCTATATTTTAAGCCATACCTTGTTTGAACGATGACTGTGCTTGTTTTAGAGACTGCGGCACCAAAATCCCAAACCACTTTAGTGGGTCTTGCTGAGGATTATGGTCTCTTTTCCTGCCTGGGTTTACCTCAGGAGATTTTTCACTGCTTATATCTTCACTTGTCTTTTTTTCTGCTGTATCACTTTTTGTAGTTTTTCTTCGCCTGATGCCTGTGAAATAAAAATAAAAGAGTGAAGTCTAAAAGAAAAAGGTTTATAGTAGATATTGCCAGAACACATTTTTCTCAGTGCATCACCTTCTTCTTGAGGTCCAATGTGCTCTATTGGGGTTGGTTCTTTTACAAATTCGTCATTGCATTTTTGTGACGATCTTTCTGCGCAGAATTCTACCTTGTCATTCTGCAAGGTTCTGGTACACAGAAATACACAAAACAAAAAGTTAGCGGAAACTGAAAATGCAAAAACTTTGACTTTAAGAACATTTACTTTATTATTCCCCACCTAACATGCACAGAAACCAGTGGCTCCATCTCGTTTGCAAACTGAAGAGCAGAAACCTGCTTGTTTCCCATAGAATAACGGGCCTTGCTTATGGAGAACCACCCCTACGTAGAAGTGGAGAACAGAAGTAAAAATATAAGAATCGATACAAGTGGAAAAATTCATAAAATACTAAATTGTCCTGATTTAAATCGTTTTAAATATTGTTCTGCAATATCTATCAAGCTTTGGTTAACATCTTAGTTCATTACACAAACTAATAGCTTAAAAACAAATACAATTGCTTCTGAAAATTATAAATTTTTTAGAGTGCGAATGTGGATGCACATTGTGTCATTTTTCTACCTGCTCGATGAGTGAGTTCAGAGTCTTTCGTTTCTCCTCCAGTAACTCGAGCTGATCCATAAAATAAAGCAGCTTTTCATCCAATAAAAGACAAGATTCTTCTTCTCTCAATACACCCATGACGGCTGTTCAGAAAGAAATGTTTTCCGTACAGTTTATATCTCGGCTACCATCAACACCAGATCCACTCAAGACGACGCGTACAACTTCCGTATAGGTGTCACATGACATCGTAAGTCACATGACTGCATTTTTCCTCTGCCACAGAGAAGTGTATAATTCTTCTTCTTCTTCTTTTTGTTTTATGGCGGTTGGCAAACAACTGAAGTGTATAATTAACCACATGTCTATGATTAAACTTGCCAACTTTGTGAATATTTAGCAGCATAAGAAAAATATTTTCAGTGTTACGTGATGAAAAACAGCTTATATCGGCAGTAAAAAAAAAAATTAAAGTTCGACATGAAATATGTGGTTTTCAATTTTTATATCTTTATCACATAACGACGTACTTAATTAAGTAAAGGTAAAATATTATGGCCAAATATCTACAATTTCAATATTATTAAAAACATCAGAAGAAACAAAACGAGTTCCCATACCGGGAGTCGAACCCGGGCCGCCTGGGTGAAAACCAGGAATCCTAACCGCTAGACCATATGGGACTTATATCAGCAATAGTGACATGGGACCTACTAGACAGTTACTGTTACACTCTGGTCGCCATGAGGCAGTAAGTTTGGACCTGTACGCATTTCATGTCCCTGACCCTTGCTGTCTACTGAGCTACAATCCTCAGTCCACACCCTCGTAACCCAACTACGGACAGCTCCATAAATTTCCCTAATGACAGCTCTGTCACTGTGCTACCTCCGTCATTATAATTGATACTGCAGCACACCATTCAAGTTTGAATGGTAAAAAAATGAACGACGTGAAAAACATTTTTATAAAATGCATCTACTGCAGTTATAATATTTGCATTTGTAAAGTCTTTCTGCAACTGTGACTTCCATCTGATAAACGGGTGAAATTTAACTACAAAGCTTGTTCATGCCATAGTAAGCTTTACTCCTTCTATGTGTACCTTCAGGCTTTTTTCGAATAGTCTTTCTGTAAGTTAAACATTTTTTATAAATTACCCGTGAACTTTACTTCCTGATTTACTTCACTCGTCCCCGAGATCATACACCTAGGTTCATAAAGCCAGCTAGAAAAGTACATTTCAGATCCCCCAGTAGCTCGCCGTGATCGTATAGTGGTTAGTACTCTGCGTTGTGGCCGCAGCAACCCCGGTTCGAATCCGGGTCACGGCAGGGTTAAAATCCCTGACACGGCTTGGGGGTAACATTTTTTGCAAAAATTTGTCTGACTACATAAGTGAAGATTGTACTGTTCATAAAGAAACTAGTAGTATTAAATTGTATCTTCGTGTGTGTGTTTACGTTTCTTGCACATATGTAGTCTCAGTGACTTACTTTAGCCCCATTATGACTTATTTAATATCAAATCTTAATTAAGTACATCCCCAACTCACTGCTCGATGAGCAACAGAATTCTGAAACTGTTCCCCAGTTTCAAAATTCGCAGTTTCAGGATTCTTGTGAATCTGTCATGGTCTGCCGTCTAAGCATGCTTTTTCTTGTTCTTTTTTTTTAATCAAAAGGAGGAGGGTATTTGGTAAAGAATGGCTCCTGTTCATTGGTTGTTTTCGTAAGCAAAGTCCATGTTCCGAGACAAGGAGCCAATCATCTGAACCGTCAGATCGAATGCACGTTTTCATGCGTTCGGCCCCAGCAATTACAGGTTTTCCATTGGTGTTTGTAATCGGGAGTTACCGCCCCCCAACTTGACAGACTTCCGTGTTTGTGCTCACGCGTCACACTTTCATGTGGAGCAGTTGGGAATCTGCTGGATATTAATTTTGATTTTGCCCAGTCTTCAGACGTTCTGACAAAAACAGTGTGGCTGGTCCATAACATTGTTAGCATCTCTGGTGAGTTGAACCAGCTGATACCAGCTTTTATTTATTTATTTTTTTCATTTATTCTCTTGAACTCTGACTCTGAAAGATCTGAGAGCTGGAATTGCTTTTCAGTAAGGGTAGTAATATTTAAAATTATCACATCTGTATTAATAATAATAATAATAATAATAATAATAATAATAATAATAAAGAAAATTCTGTCTTCAAATAGATAATGGATGCCTCCTCAGCAAAAAAAACTCCTCATCCTTTCTGGCCCCGGGACCTGGTGATCCCCTCCTATGTGGCTAATGATCGGTCCATGTCAGAGATTCTGGTGTTTCTCTTTTCTGTCTCTGGGGCTTTTCTACTTGTAACCTGGCTGATCACTGGGATCGCTGGCAGGCTGGGAACATGGAGGCGTCTGGCCGTCTGCTGGTTTGCCGTTTGCGGATTCATCCATAGCGTTATCGAGGGATGGTTTTGTCTTTATTATGACATTTTACCAGGGGATCAGAGCTTCCTATCACAACTGTGTAAGTACCGCCATAAGAAAAAAAACAAAGAAAACCATGTCAGACATGTGTTCTTGATTTTGAAGGTAATATGTATTCTGTTTCCCTCTTTCAGGGAAGGAGTACTCCAAAGGGGACAGTAGATATATCATGTGAGTCACAATCATTTTAAAAACACTGATTAAAAAAATATACATAAGTAAAATATAAAACTGAGGTGATATGGTAAGCTATTGCTGTTTTTTTAATCCTTATTTAGAGCTGATAACTTCACAGTTTGTATGGAGACCGTGACTGCTGCCTTCTGGGGTCCGTTCAGTTTTTGGACCGTTTATTCCTTTATATCTACCAAGTCCTACAGATTTGTTCTGCAGCTGATCATTTCACTTGGTAAGAAGCTCTAAGAACTACAAAATGCTCGAGTTTCTCGTATTTACACGTTGTGCCTAAATACATATTCTGTCACCAGGTCAGCTATACGGAGCAGTGCTGTACTTCTTCACGGAGCACAGAGATGGTTATGTTCACAGCGAGTTCGGACATCCAATCTACTTCTGGTTCTACTTTGTCTTCATGAATTTTCTGTGGATCGCCATTCCTCTGGTGCTCATTGTGGATGCGTGGAGACAGCTATCAGCAGCCCAGTCACTTTCAGACAGCTCGAAGACACAGAAGGTTAAAAGGAAGTAATGTTTGACGAGCCGTCAAAATGGGACATACAGAAAATGCATTTTAAAAGTTTAACAAATGCAAACTATCTGTATGTTGCAATATTGATCTAATTGTCAAAAAAGTGCCAGCAAACTATGTAATATCTGTTAATCAGCAGATATTAAAGCTTATGTTGATTAAGTGAGTATGATCTGCTATGATATATGACGGCACGTCTCTGCTGCTTGTGGAATATTCTGTGTGCACGAACAACTCCGTCCGTACCAGGCTCGGTCTGCACCTGCAGCTGCAAAATCTCGGAATAACAGCTCCTTGTTAGGAAGTAGGTCTGATGAATTGAAACCAAAATCATTTTAGTTACTTGAGCACACCGTGCTGGAATATTCCAAAAGCAGTGTATTGTGCAGCTTCGGTGTGTCTTAAATCTGTATAACTGCGGGTAATCATAATGTATACCTCACCTTGCGGCATCTTTGTATGCATTTTTGTTGTTGGAGCTCCAAAGGTGCCATTGCATTTTATTAAAGTTTGGTTGATTTTGTCTTTGATCTCTCACATCACGAACCTTGGGGGGGGGGGCGGAGACGTGTGTGACCGTCTTCGATATAACCAAGCTATCTGAGGTCAAATAGCTCAAATATCTCCTATCTCAATGACTGCTGGAGATAGGCACCAGCCCCTTTGCAGTTATGCAACGATCAGCATGTTCTGATAATGAAGGGATGAGTAGTGCATTCTTACAAGTGGCAAAATCCTTGCCTTCTTATGCAAAGGGAGGCTGATAAGGCTGATTAGCTTTAGTACCATCTATGTTTTAGAGTCACTATTCAGTTCTTCTGATTCTTGCACTTCATAGTGCAAATTAGATTTTTGGGGGGCAAATATTTCTTTTTTTTTTTTGGCTCTACTGACATTTGAATCGACAAGAAAGTGGGTTGAGGGTGAAGACGTGGCAAAGGTCAACAGCCCAGGATTCAAACCTGTAGATGGGTTACGCACTTTACTCCTACACCACCATCATGCTTCTTGTGACTAATATTTTGAATAACTTACAATTATCTGATCCCTCTTCATAGTAATGCTGACTCCATGACAACTGTAAATACAAAAATTGACAAAGAAAATCAGATTTATCACTGTGGAATATTTAGTCCAACACTTCACTTTTTACCACTGAGGTTATAAAACTGATCACATTTGAGTACGTTTTCTTTCCATATGCATTTGGAAAGAAAGCGCTGGATCAAATTTACACATGAAAATTTAAACTATGAATTTTCATAGGTTTGTGACCTCTTTAATGAGATACAAATTATAAGAGATAAAAGTACTATAAAAACGGTGTTTACTGAAACTATCATTAAATTTGAAAAGCATGGTAGCGATGTGCAGGAGTTGGTGAAAAACCTTAAACGTTTACAAAATGGAGGGCTGGATTTATGGAAACCTTTCGAGCAGTTTCCTCAAAAGTAGGTCATCTGAGCAGACTACGCAACCTGACGATGTCACGCGTCTTGGTATATGGAATCACGGCCTTACCAAACCCGCACGCCGAAATAGCTCAGTTGGGAGAGCGTTAGACTGAAGATCTAAAGGTCCCTGGTTCGATCCCGGGTTTCGGCATTTTGCTATTGCGTTCAGTTTTATTAATTTCTTGCGCCATCTTGTGGCCAGACACCGAACACTGTAGACATTCATTGAAGGCGACCATTTTACGACAATGAGCTCAGTCAGTCGTTCGTTTGGTTGAATATTTATTATGCCAACCTCCATTCAAGGAGATCACACATATTTGTAGTTATAAGGCTTCACTTTGTAACAGAGGTCATGTCATAATTGCACTTCAGATCTAATTATGAGGAAAAACATTATTAGAATTATAACATTCTATCTTTAGCTAAACATTTTACTGAGTCTCAATCCCAGCTGCACATTTCTCTCCTTTTCTCTACTCATTATCTCTTTGAGCGCCTTCACAGCAGCAGGCAGGTCCGGCTGGATTTCCAGCAGTTTCTTAAATGCCTCTTTGGCCTCATCCAGCTCGTTCAACTTCTGGCACGCCTGGCCCAGGCGGTACCAGGCCTTGGAGGCGCCAGGTTCGAGCTGAGTCGCTTTAGCAGCATTGTCCCTGGCTCGCTGTGGTTGGTTTAATTTCAGCTGGCACAGAGACAAGTTGGAGTGAAGCTCAGCTTTCTTGATTTTAAGCTGATCAGATGAAGGGATCTGATGCGTTTCTTCCAAACAGTTTGTGTCTTCCACCTCTCCAACGAGGCCACAAAGGGGGATGAGGAGCTTGAGGGCCCGGCTGTAGCTGTCCGTTGCTCCCCATATGTCCCCGCTCCTGAATCTACCGCCACCTCGCTCCTTGTGCAATTTCACCCACTCCCATCTTTCAGTGGGGGTCATCTCCCAGGATTCCTTTCCTGGAGTGAACGCTTGGAGCTCCACAGTGGCAACGAGAGGAAGGTCTCCATACGAAGGCTGGTGAGGAGAGGCTTCTGGTCCAGTTCCAATGGGTATAAGTTGTATCTGAGCAATTAGACACAGTGATTAGACCTGTGATGAAACTGACAGAACAGATTTAACTTCATTTAATGGGGTGGGGGGGACTCTCTAAATCCAGTATCCCTAGAACATCCAATCTTACCTCACATTTCTCCCCTGCTCTCATCCCCTCCAAACATGCCTCAGTGATATCGCACTGACCCTCCCCCAGCCTCAGCGTTGTCCAATCACCCAGCGGCACCTGCAGCACAGCATCCTGACGCCGCAGAATTGGAGTCGGCACCAAATCTGTAGCAGCAGTGACTGCCATCTTCTCATTTTCTTTTGTAGATGGAGGCCCATCGGAGTCATCGGTCTGAGCTTTGAGCTGCACTTTGACGCGACACAGTGAGCCCAGCTTCGGACACCCATTAGTTAGACAAGCTATGGGGAAAGAAAGAGAAAACGAGTTTGAAAAACATGCGCCTGTACACAGAAATAGTGTACAAAGAAATGGTGTACTGCTAAATATTAGTCATATTAAAAATGTTAAATTATAAGTAGAGATGCTAAAAAATAAAATAAATCAGTTGTTGACCAGAATTGGTCAAATTTCAACTTGATCAAACCTGACTCCAAGACTAGTGGATTGGGAATATCCAAAATCTAGTTACTTCCTCTCTTTAAAAATAAAAGCAAAAATATTTTTTTTCACAGTTTTTCCCACAAATGTTTCCTCTTTTCCTAATACAATTGATTCCTTGTGACTAATTATTCTATTGCTAGATGGGGGAAAAAAAGTCAATACTGCGCTTATACGTTTCCAACATTGTAATCAACAGGTTACAGTACTATAAAAACTAGACATTCGAAATAGGCCACAAAATTCTGATCAGGGAAACTGTAACTAAAAGGAATGTCCTACATGCATCATCTGCTGCATTGGAAGAGATTTGTTGAGTCCACTCATGCGTCTCATTTCGCTGAACCCTCCAGAGGCCTCCGGGACACACAGAAACCCAGGAGGCGACATCAACAGCTTCTTGTTTGTCGGGCTGCATTTCTGTCATGTCAACAGGCTCCATCACTGCGTGGAAAAAATATACAGACAAAATATAAAGATAAACAACTAGTTGTAATCATCTCTATTTTTAGATCACATTAAAAAGATTCAAAATATTTGGGGAAAAAAATGGCAAAGCTCCTGTTTTGAGGGAAAGTACAATTCCAGCTTCAGACACTGATGTATTTATGTAATCAATGGCAAAAAGAAAAAAAAATTGTTTTTTATTTATTTTATTTTACTATTATTATTAGAAATAATAATAGTAGTCTTATTAGTCTAGTATTATTAGTCTGGAAAACATAAAAAGTCTTATCAGTTTTCTCACGTGTTGTTACTAGAGCCATGTTTGAATGAAAGCTTTTTCTTTTAGAAGCAGTAATTTATAGCCATAATATAGATTAACAAAAAAACATCCATGACATGTTATTATATAAAACGAAAATGGTAAGTTAGTTTGACTGGTACTAGATTTTATTTTTTTGGGGGGTGGGGGGCGAAAAGCGCAGTGCTTTAGCAAAACGGCAGAGCAAAATAATAATAATAATAATAATAATAATAATAATAATAATATATTTTAAAAAGTCACACAAAGTTACCATACTATCACAACCACATAATGTCACTATTTGTTTGCATGGCTAAAATATAAGGTTAGGTATTGTAACAAGTTATCCACAGGGTTATTTGCGCGTTTTTGTAAGCGTTTATTATTGCACACGGTGAATTATATTATGCAGCTTTTTGTTTAGAGCAACACGAGCACAGAGAAGCGTACTAAACAACCTGCATTTCATCACTCTGGAAAAGAGTCGGACCTCTGGACTCCAAACACCCACCTTATCCCACACAGAGAAGTCAGTTTCCCCGTCCTTCACACAGTAACACTCCCGCAGCTTGTACCGGATAAATATTAATAACAAAAGCTCTTCTTAGTGCCCTGCCTGCCTCTTTCTCTTTGTGTTAGAGGCTGGCGTCCAGCTACACAATGTGTAGCACACAGTGTGGTGAGGATCATTACTGCCCTCTATCGAGCTGGAGTCTTCTTTCTGTTATATCAAAGGGAATTCAGACATTGGTAGCATATTTTCCTCTTTAACGCTACAGTTTCCATTTCCATATCTAGCCATTATGTGTTTCCAGAAAAAATAAATAAATAAATAAATAAATAAATAAATAAATAAATAAATAAATAAAACTAAAAAACACTATAGCCTTTTGAAATAATCCTAAACTTATAAAGTTCGCCTGTAAAACACCTTTTCTGCTTTTCTAGCAGATGTACACAACAAGACTACATTGTGAGTCAGCCACTACAAAGGAAAAACAAAAAAATAGGTAAATTTATTATACAGAGTTTTATGCTAGAAAGATTGTTGCTTAACAATCCTTTAAAGGCTGCAGTTATGCCTGCTTTTAGCTCTGATGCCTAACATGTTTTTCTTCCTCTAAAATTTTGAACAGATTCCTAGGTACATTATATATTTAAACGACGGTTTATTTAGAAATGACCTTTTGCCCCTAACCCTTCTTGAATTGGTCGAGAAGTCACTTTCCGATTTCTTGACAAGTTTCAAGTCTTGTCCAATTATCTGGTACTCTAATTTTCTAAGAAACTATTATGATCTTCATAAAATAAGCACATGAATTATAATGATACTAGTTTTTCTTTTTAAGTTGAATAAAATTAGTCTTTTGAGTTCATTATTTTAACTTACTAAGGTACATACCTGAATATAAAGATTAATGTCAAAGATCAGAATTCGTTGAATTTGCTTGATTTCAGTAAGAAAATAATAATAATAATAATAATAGTTTAACAATGTTAACATTTAGTAAGATGACAACATTTTTTATGTAAATGTAAAGAAGGTATTAAAGGCAAATAAAGAATGACAAAGAAGCTTGAACAAATTTGTTGAAAAACATTAATTTCCAGTAGGGGTCGCTCTCTACTCACTCATTTGACAACATGACCCCTCAGAGAACATTGCATATTGTCGGCACAGGCTGGTGTATGTCTACATATGTATTGTTTTCAAAAGCATCTTTGTCCTCCTGACACATGCACCCATATGCAAAGTAAGGAGAACATTTTGGAGTGAATACATTTTTAGAGTGGTTTAGTGGACAGTAAAGGGGCCTGATGAATATACAAAATAGGGGCCCCAGTTGCTTAGAACTGGGGATGACCAGAACCAGCTGGTCAGCAGACTTATGTGACTGAGCAGGACTGCAGCGGTGGAGAAGCTCAGCGAAGTGAGGCGGGGTAAGGCTGTTTAAAATCATAAAATCAAACAGAAAGATTTTAAAATGAACTCTAAAATACCCGGGCAGTCAGGTAATGTGCTCTCTGTTCCTGTTCAGAGGCACTCAGCAGCACTCTGCACCAGCTGCAGACCGGTGAGTGAGGACTGGCTGATTCAGAGGTAAAATAAATTTGCAGTGATCCAAGCTGCGATAAAATGAAGGTATCAATTACTGTTGCCTTGAATACGAATTCATTAAAATGCAAAAATTGTAGGGCCATCCAAACTTGAATAAAGATAAGTCAGAGGTTTAGGCTTCACCTTGCCTTAGAGACACAACAATCTAAGGCAATAGTAAGCATGGCAGTGGTATAAAATATAGTGTTTTCTATAGAAACTCTGGAAGACCACATAGATAGAAGCTTCAAAACAAGTTTTATTTGTATACTGCCAAGTGAGAGTCTTTGCTAATGCAATGGAAGACAAACTGATGGCTATTTTGCACATTATCAGGGATGCTAATAATGTGAGTTTTCATCTGACTTCCCCAGTGGTGCCATTATAAAATATAACTGCTGGTTTAGGTGAGCATGTACCTGGTTCTGTGAAGTACGCAATAGTCGCTCAGAGGCCACAGTTTCAGTTGTTGGATCAAGCAAAGAGCTGCAACACCAGGAGCCAGAGCTTCAGACTAATGGAAGGTGTTCAGCCAGAGGGATTCAACACTCTTCCAGAGAAGACGGCTGTAACTGGTTGAAATTGACAGTTGGACATGCGAAGCATAGTGTGTCTACTCTTCTGCGTTTTTCTGTCACGTAGTATCAAATGAAAGTCACACTAGGCGACAGACACTTACACACACTCACACACACACACACACACACACACACACACACACACACACACAGCCGCGACCCAGGCCACAATGAGACCAGCTCCTAAACAGATCTGGCTTCAAGAATGTTGATTCCTCATAGTGTAAGCAGCACATTCTACAGTGGCTGCATGTGTGCGCTGGACTGCGTTGGACACTTTAACTGCATCTAGAGTTACTGCCGCTGGGCTGTTTGTTGTCTATGAGCGACCTGAAGAGAGAACTCGGACTTTAGAGCATAAACTGAAGCCAGAGAATGTGCTGATGCTCTGCAATCTAGAAAAACTCAAGAATCATCAAAGCAATTTAGATTTCTTCTACCGGTTTTTATTTTATTAAGGTTTCCAGACTAGGTGAGGATCAGAGCTGGTCGGCTAATAAAAGTCACAGAAATTACACAGTTGAGAGTGACATATCTAAGCAAATGGCACTGTGAAAGTGCAATCATGTCTTCAGTACCACTTTTCAAAAGATACAATCACAACTTGACTCAAGTCAGAGTCATCTGAATATCTGATGTTTGAGCAGCTGTAATTAAAATGTGAACACATTATAGTGTTTCTGTTGCAAAAATAGGAACTGTTAATGTTTCGACTGTGCACATACTAGTGTTTTCTGGCTCCGAACGGATACACTTTTTGCAGCTGATTAATATAATCCAGGTAATGTTTTGTATAACTCCTCTTTGAGTTAGTTCTATATAGTGATTTTATAATGGAAGAAACGTAACTACCTGGCTAATCCACTAGATTTTTAGGTGGAAATGTTAGCAAAAATAAAAATAGCCTTGAAATATCTATATAATTTGAAATAATCTTAGGCATCTGAATTTCTTTTAACATTTATTTGAACGATTATCTGAAAACCTGACATGTGTCAAAACAAAACTGATTTCCAGTCGGGTAATCCACCGAATAGCTGCCATTCCAAGAGACGCATGGCTCTTTGATATTTCTTCACTGCCTCAATAGGAAACCTAAAAAGCCCAACGTGCTCATCTGTTTGTTGTCTTCTAACAATATGGGAAAACCTGACATTAAGAGTGGGCAAATTAGTTTCATTTGAAGCATAACGGCGATCTTAAAGTCTATTAAACCGTTTCTCTGGTCTCTTGGGGGCACAGTTCTAGAGCTGGAGTATTTGGACAGGAACCCACTGAGGGGAGGAGATGGCTATCTGGAGCTGCAGGGCAGACTGTGGATGGCAGGAGCTTTGGGTTTTATTTAGTGAACGTGCAGAAACTGTTTTTCTATGAGGAAACCTGCGGAGATGCTTGGGACAATGTTTCTATATGTGTTTCTGCGTGTGGGTGCAGTTCGGTGTGTGATTAGAGATAGTCTCCATTAGGCCTCTCTGTATGCATGTTAGCACACATCTGGATATACTTTTGCCTCTACAGTTATACCTTCATAACCAATGGCATTATGTGTGACCCTTTAATGCTTTCCAAGACTTTGAGATAAAACCAGTTACCGACTGTCATATCTCCACACCAGTGCCATCTGTTCTTATCCTCCAAGTTTTCTTTTTTTTTCAATCATTTGTTGATTTTTTATTTTTTCTTTGGTTGTCAGTAATAGTGGTAACAGTTCCAGTTTTGGCTTGACAGTGTACGCTCAGTCAAAACACCCATGAAGATTTTACTGCTTTGTTAAGGTGAGGATTTGCCTGTGTGAGGTCCAGACTGTTAACACTGTACAGGTGGGACCCTCGCATCTCTACTTTAAAGAGCAGCTTAACTCAACATGGTCAGAAATCCTCGGGTCAGTTCCAATTTGTTCAGGTCTAAGGTTTAGATCGGGGTATGAGGTCCGCAGAAGGGGGTGAGCGGCTCTAATTCAGACCAGCCTGGAGTCAGAGTAACACTTAGCATCACAGCTCCCGGTAGGTGTGACTGTAAATGTTTATCATGTTAAGCTTTGAAAGGATTTTTGAACGTCTTGGAGTTTTGTTGAGCACAAACACAGTGAATGAGTGCATACCTAAATGTTTTACACAGTGACCTTGAAGGTTAAGCAACACAGCTGAAGCTACGTGTTAAACTCGACGTAAACTAAATGTTCATGTCCTACCTAAAAGAAAAAAGAAAAAAAAAAAAAATTTGGAAGATAGTGTTGATTTCTTTCTACATCCTGTTTGTATTGTTACTGTATGAGAGAGCCTGTGCATGTGGCCAGAGAGTGAGTCCAGCTGTGGGGTTTCAGATGCAATAAAGACAACTGGAATGAACCCACACCTTAAAATGTCACCTCAAAATGATGTCACATACATAATTCTAACGCACACAAAAGCTTTTAATAATACTTCTCACCATTTCATATTTCATGGCACTGCAGAATGTTGCAGTTTCCATAGTAATTGGGTCAAATGCCGACTCCATCTTGTAACCCAAGAGTGTCTTTGGTCAACCCTGTTGTGACGTAATGAGGGTAACTCAAGACATAAACAACTATGGCTAAGTACGCACAATCAAAGGACGTCATGAGCGATTTCAGCAAAGATTTGAGTGATTTATCCACAATTTTGGAGGGTGAAACTAGACTGAGTGATGAAGAACAGGAAGCTGGTTTAACTGAAGAACTGCAACCTATTTATTAGAGCCATATAGTTCAGGAAGCAACCACGACGCCAACATTTTTGGGGAGGAAGGGTCCGACGGCTGAACATCGGTCCAGTCCATATCACACGATGGTAATTAACAGATCTATGTAAAGAATAAATATTCATCTTTAATTCTGGTTTAATTCGATTAATCCAGTGACATTGCAGGAACTGGTTCAACTTCTGCATGTGTTCCAACATATGAGTCGTCTGAGCATGGCCTTCAGTAACCAGCCTTTCTTTTCCTCTTGTTTCCAAGTCTTGACTTCGAGTTTTCTGCTTCTGAAATTTTACAGTTCTAAAATGTATTTGTTTCAGAAAAACAGTGAAGATTATTTCTGCTTTATTGGAAATTTGATTTGAATAAAAGGTGTCGCTCTAAAGAACCGGGTTTGATCAATATCTGCAAAAGTAGCCTTTACGTTTATAAACACTTTTAGGTACCTCATAAAATTCAGATTTTCATAAATGCAATTTGTAGAGACCTTGGAATGCCACATTTACTGGTAGAAAAAGCATTTTAGATAGTCTTAGCTTTTATTCTGTCTTGCAATACCTAATTTAATACCTTCAGGCTTCAAATCTCGAAGTCTTTCTGATGTTATTTTTTTTTTTTGCAGCTTTTTGCTGAAACAAAATTCATCATGTGAAGGTTTTAAGGTTGTGAAGCATAAATGTCAGGTTGGATACCTTTCCGGAGCCTCCTGTATCCTGGATGAAGAAATAGGGCAGTATAAAAAGTGGACAAAACCAAACAGGGCAGCCCACCTATCTCAGTCCAACATGCGGCGGGCAGATGTACGCTCTCAGAGTACAAAAGGTAGATTTAAATAGGAGCCAGCTGATTTTAATGCTTTTTCCCGAAAACCGGTCGTCATATTGTCTGTTGCTCCATCTTTTGCTTATCTTTGCAGACACCTACTGCTAATTCTCTCTCGTCGTTGACCTATGACTCCATGCCCATACTTTTTCACATCCACGCCCACCTCTCTTTTGTTCTGCTCCGGGCGGGTGTATGTGTGGTAGATTTCAGAGGTGCAGGTAGAAAATAAATCCATAGCAGCTCTGACATCTCACAGTTTCTGGTTCCCATTTGGTCCAATGTCCTGCAATCAGTCACTTTTGCTCTTCGCCCTTCATTCTTCATTGTTCTCATTCTGAAGACGTCTCCAAAAAAATTGGGAAATTTCTCGAGTTACACTAAAAAAAAAAAAAAAAAAAAAATGCAATGGATATCATGTGTTCAGAAAAAAAGAGGTATCCAAACCAATAAAATAAAGTCTGATCATCACTTCTTTGTAATTTATTACACCTTGTAGGCAGCAGTGCTAAACTGACAAACATATTTAATGATAACATGAGCCAACTTGGAGTGGATTGTTGCTGCCAGCTGCTAGCTCGGTCCAGAGGGGAACGAGTTCCTTCATGGTTCTTTCATCTATGTGCCTATCAGCTTGATCAGTGAAGCCACTTAATGTGGACATGTGTTTCTTTGTGCTATCGGAGTGCTAAGAGGCACAAACACACACGCACACACACACACGCACACACACACACACACACACACACATGCATCGTGAACAAGGAAGCGAGCATCTGTTTTAAATCGCTTGCAGAACGGATCACCGATTAGGTAGTCTTTAGGATTTACAGGAGCTTTAATGTGATTTTCATGCAACACCATTAAAATTCTGATGCATTTGCTCCCTTTTTCTTGTATGTGGCTACTAAATTAAAACAAACGTTTAGATATTTTTGAACCGGAGAGCCCATTTAACAAATTAGATTTTAACTGAAAGGAAAATCTACGTCTAAATCTAAAGTACAGCTTATGAATGAAGGAATAACCAGATGTATAAAAGGGATAGTCCAGGATTTTTGAAGAGCCACTTTTAATTCTATGATGCGTTTGTGTATTTCTGTCTCCAGACGCTCAGGGCTTTCTCCCTGAGTGATTCCATTATAAATGTAAATTACTTAATTAGACATATGTGGTTTGATTTATTTGCATATGTGGACAGGTTTTTACAGACATCTGATGAGAATTTCACATCAGTTGATTTTTTTTTTCTAACACTTATTTTATCTGCAGTATTTGATCTCCGTGGTACAATCAGGAACACAACAACTACAGTCATGGTTATTATACGGTTTTAACCTTTTTTTTTATTTGCAGTGCAATATTTTGATAGCAAACATACAAATTTTACAGTTTTCTTTTAGAAAAAGTATGAAAATAATATAAGCGCACTCAAGAGAAAGAATCGAGCTGAGTGATCCAAACAATTAATAGTTGCAGAACCTTAAAGGAGCTATGCCTCAACTTAGTCTTACAGCATATTATATCTTGGGAAATCATAAGAGTACCAGTCAATTGTGACAATGCTTTCTGTTACCCCATCTGTCCATTTTCGTCCGCTTATCCGGGTCGGGTCGCTGGGGTAACAGGATAAATGGAGGTCCAGACTTCCCTTTCTCCAGCCACTTGGGTCGGCTCCTCTGGGGGAATCCCAAGACGTTCTCAGGCCAGCCTAGAAACATATTCCCACCAACATGTCCTGGGTCTTCCTAAGGATCTCCTGCCACTTTACAATCCATTCATAGATGGCGGCATCCATTTTTTACTTTCATACACAGAGAATTGCTGAGTACAAAGTGTGCATGTGGATCACTTTGGAGTCAAAACTCACAAGTCTGATTTCATTCCGTATTATGAAGAACCACATTTAAAAAAAAAAAGGATTTAAGCAAAAGCACTTTCTTTTTAGCTTTAAATCATGCGACTAAAACTATTTTTAGTAGAAGTATTAAAAAAAAATATGCTGGACAATTAAACAAACTGCTTCAGCAAACATTTTAGGACTAGTATAGTGGCGATATGTCAGCAGTTTCTTAACTTGTCCTTTTGAATTGAGGTAAAACTATGGAAAATGTGGTGTTAGCAAGACATGAGCCAAAACATAAGTCATATGGTGGTAGTTAGACTGATTCTCTTATGAGACCTCTTTAATCCTCCAAAGTGAGGTCACTCTGACCGCCGCTCACAGGTAAGATGATGCTTACTAGCAACCGTTCAACACAACCTCTCTAGAAGTATTCTCTTTTAAGATTGTCTTAAAGGGCCATTGTTGTGCACAGATGTCATCCTGTAAATAGGCCTACTGCTTGTGGCAGGAATGTGGGCTTTATCAAAGCCCCTTGATGACCGCTGGTATTGCAGAAGCTGAAAGAAGTGGGGGTGACCACCATGTTGGAGTCCTACCTCCCAGCGTGTGTATATATGTGTGGGGTGTCTGTGGTACAGAATGCCTGAAACCAAACTAAAATTGATTTTTATACGCTTGTCGCTAAAAGGAGCCAGATGTGGCTGCCTACTGGGAGCTCGCCATTGAAACTAGCTTATATACTTTTTTTTTTAATTATTATTTCTTTAATGAGCTGTGGAGATGCACTTCGATGTGTATGCATTATTGAGTAAAAACCAATGAGCCACAACAGCATTAGTATAACTCCTTATCTGTTCTAAAGCTGGCAAGCCTTTGCTTGCTTTTTCTGGAAGCAGTAAACACAGGAAACCTCTTGCATTTGTTGGAGTGGAAATTTGCATGATTTTAGCACATAAATAATAACTTGTAAATAAAAATTCCAATATAGAAGAACTTCTCATTACTTGATCGGCCAATCTGTCAAAACCATTGAGCTATGCACAGGTTCATAAAACCTAAATGAGAGGTGAAGCACTCATATTCAGAATTAGAACGTAAGAAAATATTTGCTTGGTATACATTAAAGATATGTATACTTGAGATTTGTTTTAATGCATTTATTAAGCTATATACACTGAGGTACAACATGTTAGAAACTAAATAATGTTTTACCAGAATATCGTTGTCTAATATGAAGCTGAAAGTCATATATTAACACAGAATGAATAAAACACACAACCACAATTAGACAATTTGTTTCCTCTTTCATTTCAGTTAAGATTGATGAAATTATTGCCATTTGCTGAACGCCACAATAGCAACAAAGCTACTAGTGAATTGTTGATACACAATTCACTGGTATTTGGTTTGATTGCATTTAAACCTTATGATTTGGGTCAAATGTTTTAGCTTTTGCAGCAGCTTCCTGGAGTTTTTTTTTTTTTTTTTGCCCATTCCCACTTTAACTGCTCAACTGGTGTTACTGATTCAGGTTTGCAGGCTACCTTTCTGGCACAAAACGCTAGAACTCTTCCCAGTTTTTTTTATGACCATTCAGAGTTTTTAAGCCATTTTGTAACTGATTTGATCGTAATCATATCCTCTTTATCTAATTGACCCATTAGTGCCCAAGCTTTAACATCCTGGCTGATATCTTCAAATCTTGCGTCAATATTTCCAAATGCTGTTTTTTTCCTCATGATGGCATCTATTTAGTAAAGAGTATTAGTCATTATGGCTCAACAACAAATTATATTCCCCAGAGCAGATTTTATATAGCAGTACTTTAAAGGAACATGTGTGGCTGGGCCGTTTTTAATAAAATGACTGAAATGGAAAGAGTGTAGCAAATATATTAAGACAATAGACCAAGTAAATGAAACACTCATGGAAATCTAGTAAAGGTAAAAACAAAAACTATTTCTGACAAAAATATATACTTTATATATTATATATACTTTTTCTTTTTTCCCCCTGTTGAAGTTTAATTTCTCTTAAAGTAGGTACCCTGCTCTATCTATCACAATATCTAGATAGATAGAGCTAGATACTGTGATGGATATGTTAGAAAACATAACCCATTACTGTTTTTATAGTGCTGATTGTAATATATATATATATATATATATATATAAAGCTAACTGTGTAAAGGGGGTGCCATGCAAAATTGATTGATTGCTTTGATTTTTTCATGCATGTTTGACGAATCTTCAAATCTACTGTGGCAGCCACATTCTACAGCTCCTCCAGACTAGTGGCAGCAGCACTTCGCAATTAGGTGTAACTGTGAGTCTGCTCCTCAGTCCAACACTGCTGAGAACATTTGTAAAGGGCATAATGGATAGGCATGATTGTGATGACCTACTAAGTGGAAAGAGCAGTAGCTTCTGAAAGAGACAAAAGTCAATTTCAAGCCATCAAATTGCAAAATCTAATTTCTTTTAAGTCATGTTTGATATAGACAGTATTTTTCATAAAAATCGAAGGTAAAATAGCCACTTGATTTGCTTGTACCATAAAACGGCACTACGTTCCCGGGAAAATACACAATGCTACCCTTTTAACAAAACATACAACCTTTATAGATCAGTTGAGAAAAAGCAAAGGGGCAGCATCTGAGAAAAGAAGGAGTGTTAATTGAAAGCGAATGTGTCTATTCTGGCGGTTGGTCAGAGATGGGCTGGGGTCCCACTTGGCTGCTACTTCAAAGATACTGCCCGCCTAACTCCAGCGCACCTGCAGCCAGTTAAACCCTGCTCTCATCGCTCAGGACATAGAGAGATCTCTCTCACGGTTAGAGCCTTCATCGCTTTTTTTTTTTTTTTTTTTTCTGCCAAAGGCCACAATGGTCCATACTTAGGAATTCAGTTTAAGATACTGCACACCCTTCAGGGTAGATCTGAGCGATAGTTTCACTCGGGATGATAAACCACAAGATTAGCGTCACCTCCATCATTGTTCACACAGATATAAAGCCGACACGGGATGGAATGGTACCCTCACCGTTTTATCATAATGTCATGAAATGATAAAACAATGCGCCCATCCCTCATTGATTGATTAATCAATTTTTATTCAGTTTAATGTGCCATTCTCAGGTCTGTTCATTGTCTGGCCTTTGGAATCAAAAATAATAATAGTAAAAAACAGTGGACAGCTGACTTAGATTGGCCATCTTCGCATTGTTCAACCAGATCATTTATTATTTATTATTTTATTATGTTGCATTTACGATAAGGTTTGTGTTTATGGTTTCTACACAAGAAAAATAAAATACAATAAGTAATCAATAAACAACAGCACATGCAATCTATCTAAAAACACATATTCAAAGTACCACAATGGAATCAAACCATAGAAAGTGTGAAGAATTATTGAAAAATATAAATTTAAAACAGCACAGTGGAAGAAAAGAACTAATATTTTTGATCAATTCTCACCAAATATTGAAAAGTACAATTGTCCCTGAACTATGGTAAGAGAAAAAAACTTAAGAGAGATTTTGAAATCTGACAGCCTTTACATGCACCTTTGATGCCTTACAACGCAGCAAGAAAACGGCCAAATTAGAGGCAATTCAGACTAATTACATATCCACTGTGATGCACATCAAACTCTCTGATGACCAGTCCAAATCAAACATCATGGATAAACTGCAACTGATGCCAGCAGGCTGCCTCACACTGCACCCAAGATCCAGACATATGCTTCCACCAGGACAGCAAAACCACCACAACCTCCCTGAAGACGTTTTCTATAAGTCTTAATCCAGTGTGACCGGGGCCTCAAGCAGTGATCTACCACAGGATTCTCTGTAAATAACCACAGACCCCTCTGTCAGTGATAGCGTAATGCAAAGAAGATGGTAGTTTAGAGGTTTAAAACATAGCTTTTACATTTCAATTCTGGCATTGGTGTTGTTTTAAAATAGCAAAAGTTTTTTTTTTTTCTGCTTTACCAAGACAAAGATGCAAAGAGAGTTGACGGGTAACATATTGCCGCGCCGTAACTACTCCACAAACCTCAGTTTAAAATCGAATTTATTTAAGGTTTCTGGAATATGTACATTGTCACTTTCAGGTTTTATCTGAGACGACATTATTTATTTTGTCGGTGTGCAAATGCGCTAAGAAAAGCTGCCGTTCCTTTAAGAGTTGTGATTTTGTGGACGGCTGCATGAAACAATTTTGCTAATTTAGAAGCTGTCGCAATGAATGGCAGTGATTAATTTTCACCATTCATTCACAATTTCCTCATAATATGACATGAGGTTTCATATTATGAGTAGATCTAAAACCAGAATGTTTCCTTTCATGCAACTTTTTTTAACCTTGGCTGTGATTACAACCTGATTTGTGTCACTGGGACATTTAAAGATAAAACACAGTGTTGGCATGGACCTCTTTAAAATAATTAAACACACAACAAGTTTCCGAAGAGGTAAACATAGGTCACACGCCATGTGACCCGCTGTGTTCGTCACACAGACAGGGCCCTACTAAAACAGGAAACTACTCAGCATTTACTCAGTTCTTGTCAGAAAGAAGCAGCGGCAGTGTTTGTGCTGTAAAGCTGAGCAGCATCAATTGAGGTAAATTTCAACTATCATTCTTTTTTTTTACAATATTTACTTATTTGGCTTTCTATAAATTGCACACTATTATAAAACCAAAAACATAGAAGTTATTGTTAAGTTAAAGATGACTGGGATGTTTCGAGTGTCAAAACGGCAACTATGACCTGAATGCTCCTTTGATGTTGTCTCTATCACTCGCTCTATTCTAAGTCTCGCTGTGCGTATGTGTGTGAGAGCCTGTGCACATTCGTGGACATGAACTTTTTTTCTGGTGAAGCATGACGGCATCTTCCAGCAACGCCGTAACCTTCTGTTAGAGAGTAGTCAGGACGACATCCTTGGACCCATAGTCTGTTCACGAGTTTTATCAAATCCATTGATGGCAGGCTATTCCAAGGATAAAGTAAGAAAGGCTCGCAAGTATGCCAGACATTCATTCCCCCGGTGGAGGCCAACTATGACGTAACATGAGTGTACATAATCTAGAATATGCACATGTGAGAGGAAGTCATTATTATTTTTCTTTTAGAGACGGATGTTCCCTCAGCGGAAATTTCTGAAATCGCACTTTTCAGGGTGAAACACGGTCGACGAGAGGCTCAGACGACACGCACTTACGTGCCAGCCAGTCGGTTCAGAAGCTTAGGACGTTCCAGCACCACTGTATTCGTTCAAAGCACTTTACCTCTGTCGGCAGATCTAAATTTACAGGACAATAAATTATTGAGGCTCTGGATTTCTGGCGCACACATTGGGGCCTGGCAAAGACTAAATATTTTTAAGGTCCGTGTTGTAATCTGGCTTTAAGTTAGCTTCACATATACACCTACACCAATACCAAATGATTTTCATTTGATAATTATGGGAATATGCTTTCAGGCTTGGCTGTTTTACCCTCAGAGCTCATTTATAAAATAAATTGTGTCCCGTTAAAATTAAACATGAGTCTAATTAGGTGTTAAAATACATAGAATAACCACGGTGTATATTCTGATCACAGTTGAGGTCTTGTGGCTCCATTAATGGGGGATTTACTCAAATTAGTAGAAATAAAAGGCGCTGTTTTGCAAATATCAACATCCAGGGATACACAGTCGAAACCAGATGTTCACAAACATTTTATAAAGAAGACCCCTAAGCACTTTTCCAACATTAAAAAGACAAAATGCTTTCCGTTTTATCTCAATTCAAATTTGCAAACTGCAAGGACACTGTCAAATGTTCCCCTCTTTAATTATTTTCTTCTAAATGGGAGGTTTACGTGAAAGATCACTTCCACGAATGGTTTGCAAATGCTCAAGGCGTTCCCCCTGCAGATATCAGCCATGATGCAACATGAGAGGCAAAATCTATAATAAGATTGTAGTTCGTCTTCAAACAATTTTGGCAAAAGCCCAAATTATTCTTAAAAAAATCACCCTTGCTGTGATTTTAGCCTCAGATAGAGTAATTCCCAGCATTAGGCCTAAAAGGGGGAGCGACTTTTGGTGTGCAGTTGAAGACATTAGTTGGTTCAAGAAGCATGCAGTTACTCTGTTACAGAGGTGAACACAGAAGAAAAGCAGAAGTCCTGGTGAACATGCAGGCTGAAGATGGTAGAGGTGTCATTACCCCACAGTGAAAGGAGTTACGTACTGCGATGCGTTGAACTGTCACACAGAGAGAAAGAAGCCTTTACTCCCAAAGTAACTATTTCGACATAGGAAAAAGGGGAGGAAGATTGGAAACCAGAGAAAAACGTCCAATTGAGAAGTACTCGGGTGGCGGGCGTCTTGTCGAGAGCGAGATTTGCTGCGGTAGGGACCGGCGCGTCATGAGGAAAGAAGATTGTGTGAAAATATTGAAACATCCATGGGCATCAGCCAGAAAGTTAAAGCATCAGCAAAAATGGCTTGTTCAACTAAATAACGAGCAAATTAATTTGTGTGTTTGAGGCATTCTTTCTTACACATGTGGTCGGAGTAAAACTACAAGGGGAGAATTTGGATGAGTTCGACGTACCGCTTCCCTTTTCCCCTCAACCCGCTTGTCACATCATTGTGGGAACTCGGCCAGACCTGACTGGGGGCTGCCGTTCCTACCAGACGCTCGGTGGGATATGAATACTTACTGAGCTCATCTCTGGACTGGTGACTCATGGCATCAACACAGTATAATCCCCACAGAAAGGACACATTACTAAACCATTAGTCCAGCTCTCCCATCTAAACCGAATGCCTTTTATTCCTAGCTGCAACCCTACTGTCAGATCTAATCCTGAGTAACTCGAACGTATAAACATTAAGATCCCGCATCGGTGTAAATTTCATCTTTATCCCCGTTTCTCTCCAGTACGTAGTTTAAACAGCGCAACCCGAATCAGTACTTTTCCTCTGCGGAGACAGCTGTCAGATTGAACCCGGCACATCAAGGTAAACTTTTCATCCGTCTGACAAGGAGGCACTTGACTTTGTTATTGTTTATGGAGAGAAAGCTGGAGTCAAGTTCTCTGGCGAGGGGAGAGACACAGGAGTTCCAGCTACGGCCCCAGGAGGGAGAGCATAACTCAGATGTGTTTGTACTACCCTAATTCCTTTTGATTTAGCAGAAAACAGCATGCCAAGCTGCAGCGCGCAAAAATCCTCCAAAGCCTGAGCTCCTCTGTCTCACCTTGCTGACTTTCACAAACCTTCACCCCATGCTGCCCTCTGCGTAACGCCTGTGTTCTTTTTTCTGCGAAAATTGTGAAAATTAGGTTTGTTCTGTCAGCAGCAGCAGCCTGTCTGGTTGGGCTATAAGCAGAAACACTAAAGTCCCTAAGAAGCTTAGCTTTAACACTGGCTTTGGCATAAACACTGAGGCTGTTTTCACAAGCGTTTGAAGACGTAGCACTTCGCAACAGCTTTCCTTAAGTCTAATAGTTTCAATTCCGACAGGGATTTTCCTGATTTGTTTGCTTGTTCATTAGTATTAATGGGGTCACCTGAATCAACTGCGGCGTTCTCCACCCAGGATTAGTTAAAAAAAATTAAATAAAATAAAAATTGTCAGAAAGCAGTGGATTGTGTTTGCTTTAGAACATAATTTCTGACTTTTAGGAGCAGATTGTAATTTCTCAGATGTTGTTGAAGGATGAAAATAATCCCAAATCTGATGATGGCGAGTTCAAAGCTGCTATAAATGGACCAGCAAAAATTGGGCAGAGGGCAAGGATGGTTGTAGGAGGAGAAATTTGTATCTGTGTGTGTGTGCGTGTGTGTGTGTGTGCGTGTGTGCGTGTGTGCGTGTGTGTGTGTGTGTGTGTGTGTGTGTGTGTGTGTGTGGCTGAGCACTCTCAGCATTCTGCCTCACACATATGGTTCATATTTAGGCCATGATGCTGATCCAATGGACAAGTTGGCACCGTTTTCTTGGTTCTACATTCCCAGCTTTTTTCTCACATTTTAACCTTAGAAGAACTATACAAGGGGCATGAATGCAAGTTCAAGTGGTGTTTAAATATGCATTCGTTTTATAACATGCGCCACTGAATGACTGAACTTCTTTTAATATCAATGACATTAGCTCCTAATGTTGCTTTGCTTTGTTTGTCACCCTTGCTGTGATTCTTGCTGTCCATACCTTGGCATCTCAGCCGTTTTTATGTTCTCACAATTGTTGTGATCTATATACTGTGTTTTGTTGCTAGAAGCTGAAGCCACAAGAATACACATTTAATTACATTTGTCTCTTTTTAAATGGCTGGTTACATGAGGTAATGATATAAGCATAATGCCTTGCAGAAATTACTTATTTATTTATTTTATTTTTTTTTTACATTTTATCAACATAAAACCACAAAATTGAATGTATTTTATTGGATTATGATCTGATAAACCAAAACAATATAGCACATAATGGCAGGGGATCTCTGATTTATTTTACCAACACATCTGAAAATTAGCTCCCTTTAGTAAAGTCCATCTGCCTGTAATTTTAGCTCAGTTGAAATATATTTGCTCTTTTAAGGCCTTAGAGGTTTTGGAGATAATATTAATGTACAAACAGCATCATAAAGACCAAGGAAAACTAAGACTGCAGCACATTACGCTCTGCACAGCATCCCCGTAGCGACACATGGTGGTGGCAGCATCATGCTTTAGAGATGTTTTTCTTCGGCACAGAAGGTGGCAATGCAAAAAGTGAAAAACTGTTAAAGACTGTAAGTCAGGGCTAAAATTACACAACCTTAGCATGAAATATGTTCATGTTTTAGTCCAGACCAGAATCCTTTTGAAACTTTTCTGCCTCCTTCTCTCTGAAGACTTAAAAATGAACATTCACAGAATCTCTCCATCCCACCTGGATGAGGTCGAACCATTATTGCAAAGCACATTGGACATCATTTCAGTCTGTAAACGTGTCAAGCTGCAAGATGCACACACAAGACTTTCTGCTGCAACAGCAAAAATAAATGCATGCCGTGGATTTTTACGCTCACTTTTCTCTGTCCCTTAACAATAACGAGCCTCTATCTGATTCTATGGAATAAAACCCTGATAAAATTCGTCGAAGTCTCAGTGTTTCAATATTGTAGGAGTATAGAGAAAAGCCATTTATACTGAATGCATTTATATGTTAGTCAACACCTTTTGTGTTATTTAATAATTGCCCTTAATGCATTTTCAGCTCAAGATCGTCACATCAGCAGCGTCATCACTCTTTTAGCTCACCTTTCTCCTTCCGTCCTTTTAAACATCTCGATCTTCGCCAAACCCTGTAACCTCTGCTTCCACCCAATGAGGGAGGGGAGCTGTCCGCGGCGAGCCCTCCCTCATCTTTTTCTCTCTCCTCCTCTCCCCCTCAACTCGGACTCTATCCACCGTGCGCTAATAAAGGAGAGCATCCGACCCAGCGTGGAGTCCCGCAGCAGACTGGGGAGCGGCCATTTCAACTCTGCAAACTTTGACTCCTGTCCTTACTCTCAACGCACTGTCCCAGCTTCTGGTATAAGGACAAAACAGCAGGATCAGACCAAGGGGGGAATTGAGAGCAGGGGCGCCACCGGCTTCGCTTGTGCCTCTCCCGCCCCGCTTCGTCAGGTAAGGCTCCGGGTTGGCAGCCAGAAGTTCTCAGGGGAGGGTCTGGTGCGCACATGGCACCGCGAACGCGCTCCTCCATCTGCTGACAGCCGCACAACACGGGGAATCACACTCTGGATAATGAGGCCTTCCAACTTTTTTAACTCCATAACTCAAAACAAAACTTAACAAGCTCTCACATCTGGAATAAGGATTTATCTCTCCTTCCCCTTCTTTACCGGTGGGGGGGCAAAAAAAAAAGAAAGAAAGAAAAGAAAAAGACAGGAGTCATGCTGGGTTTAAGCAGGATTCTAGGCCTCCGTCCAGCTCGGATTCACCGCGGTGGTTCTCCGGGAGCCGGACTGTCACCCGGGCCTTCTTCGTGTCAGAACCAAGGTGCCAGCTCAAGGATGTACTGTGCGTGTCTGCTGCTGTTGCTGCTCGTCACGCCTCGCGTGGACTCCTCTTGGTGGTGAGTGCGCATCCATCACACAGACCTATTCTTATCACCCACGCGATTCACTGGAGCCGTTTGTTTTTATTACCGAGACAGACAATTAGATAATTATGTGGATCAAACCCCTAACAGGGATAAATTGCGCTGGAATGAATTTAAATAACCACGTTTTTAATGTTTATACCCAATAAGGGATTATTCAATTTTTTTATGTTTTTGTTGTTGTTATTTGTCGCCATGGCTCCTCAACAAGTAATTTAAAACATAAATACGTTTTAATATATATTTTAAAATCATATAAAATTTTACACTTGGAAGTATTATTTTACAAGTAAATGGAAGCAAAAACACTCGTAGTGTTTTTAAATCATAATTTCGTCAAATTCTTAATGACGTGTCTCCAAAAACAGGAGCCAAGAAACTCGCCGGGGTGTGAAAGAAATTATGAGTTTGTGAATGAGATTCGAGCGTTTTTCGAAGGTGAGCCTGCCCGCTTTTCGTGTCAGTTTGTTGGCCCTGCCGCGTTGAGCAGTAATAATGATTACGATAATAATACCGGCGCTTTGCTTTGCGCGTAATTTATCTCAGCGTCGTTGGCTAAGCTCGCGCTGCTCAGCTGGAGCGGCAAACTCCGGTCATTAATTCACCAGGTAGCAGCCACCTTCTGTATCTGCGTCACACGCAGATGACTTTACCAATGTTAAAGCTCGGACGACGTTACATAAGAGAAGACGTTCGTGTGTGAGAGTAGAGGGAGTGTGTGTGTGTGTGTGTGTGTTGGTGTCTGTGCTGGAATGTCTAGTTTGTGTTGATTGTGGGAGAAGGCATTGTGGAGGGAACAGGTGTTATTCCTTTTTTATTATTATTATTTTGGGGGATTAGAAGGTCCTGCAGAAAATCCTGTTTCTGCCACCTAAAAAAAATAACATTAGTTAAAAATAAATGATATTTTAGATAACTTTGATTACTTTTTTTTGTCATATAAGTTGAGAGATTGAGTGCAGCTCTTCTATTTTCTTCATTCAGAATGTAAATGTTTCCAGTTAAATAATTATTAACCTACATTTCCTGCAAATTTGAAGACCGCTCCTCTTACAAATTTCTTTTAACAAGTCAATGTATGACTAGTGTGTCAAAACTGTTGTAGGCTTGTATTATCTCAGACTGATAAACTTGAGTAAAACCACAATGACTTCAAGGTGTCTAATGTATCAAAAAGATAAAACATAGATATATTATATAAACTGAATGATTTAAGTTTAAACAGAAAGCTACAATTATTTATAAAGTTGCTTTTTGGGAGGTAATTTGAGTGCCATTTTGCTCTGTTCTGATCCAGAGCAACAAAAGCAAAGCAAGCTGGTTGGCTGTTGTCCTCTAGCTGACCTGCAATCAGACTCCTTATAGAAATTGCTTGATTTGCATCATGGATTACCAATTGTAGTTTCAAGACGGTATTAAATTAGTATGTGTGATGAGTGGTAGTCTTCTGTTTTCATTGCCATGAATGTCTGTTTTTTTTTTCATTACATATTTCCAAATTGACAGCAGACTTATTTCAATCACCTTACAAGCAGTGCACAGCTCCCAGAGAGGGAGGGGCAACGCTCTGTTATTCTGACACTTTGTTTGGCATCAGGATTTTTAACTGTAGAAAAATAAAACTGAAGGTTTTGGTGGTGTTAAAAACTCTGTTGTACATTAGAACCCAGCCATTCCAACTCTGATCTTTTTCTCGAGATCCAGCAATGATAGCTTCATGGCTGATTTCTGAGTTTTGCATAGCTACCAATTTTATCCCATTGGGATTTTTCTTGAAGAGCAACAGCTGCATTCAAAATATTTCTTTCAATGCTTCCTGCTGTGAGCAGTTAACAGTTATTTGTATTAGGTGATGTGACATGCTTTGCTTGAAAGAACAGTCACTGTAAAATGTGGTCTGTAACAGAAAGTATTTAGGGTTTGCATTTTAAGTTATCTTTAGCTTTAGCTTATATTTGAAATTAGCATAGGTATTTTCAAAAGTAAACATCAATGTCAATGTACCTGAAGAACGCAGATGCTTAATTTAACGGAATGATCTCCAAAGACTTTTAGCTTTCCAAAGCCAACATGACAGACGTGGAAAGCTCAAGAGAATAGAAAAATGTAAGAAAGGCATTAAACAACAGAAAACTCCTTTCAACTTATAAAAAAAGTCCACCATGAAACCAGCAAAACTGCAAAACTTTGAAAATGGTTTTGGAGCAAGATGGCAATGCCGCACACTGAAGTCTATCTCTGCTGCTGGGACCTGAACGAACAGCCAAAAAGCCTCTGAATACACGACAGTGCAGAGTAGAAACACTACAGTTTCTTTTTAAGCAACTCCTGATGTCTCAGGGTATTTTAGCAACTCACTTTCTTCCTTTGTGTGGACATCTTCCACACTGAAGAGTGTTGCTGGCACATGTGCATCACACGTGCTCATATTTTGCTGCTCAATGATCAGATGAAAGACTGTATTTTTGAGTTTTACAACAGATTTTCACCTTAAGGGCCCAGACAAGTAGAAAACAAGTAGATTTTAGCCACCAGCCAAATTCTTCACCTTGTGTTTTCCTACTGCCCTGGTATACTCAGAAGTTTTAACACCATGTTATTTTTGACCTTTGGGTAATGATTTACTGTCCACAAACCCTCCTTTCTCTTAGAGAGCTACACTGAGAAAAAATTAGGTGTGAAGCATTTTCTTTGATGGGTGTACAAACTCTTCTCCTTCCTCTCTAATCCCACTCAGGGGAGTAGTGAGTCTCTAGAGACTAGCTTCTCCTCAGCCTTATACAAGAGGGCGATAAAGCTACAAGCTCCCTTGCCTTCCCTGATCCATCAACCACCCCCCTACAGCCATAAGTCTGTAAGACGTCTCATGTACAGACATAAAAAGAGTTCACTTGCCCAGAAAGTTCACTTTGGGCAACCTCAACAAAGTGTCTTGGGAAGATACTGTAAAAGTCCGCTTTATTTGGACATTTGACGACCCTTCTGGTTAGGTAAAAGCAATTAAGCAAAAGGCAGAAGAGAATAAAGTGAATAAAATTTGACAGGGTTATTGGACTCTGCGGACTTAGAGCTCTGATTTGTGACAACGTGATTTCGACTGGGAAATGTTTAAACACACATACACTCACAGGTCTTGTGCAGAGAGGTTAAGTGCTTATTTATTTGGAGAGTGGAGTAAATGGTTTCCACTCCCCTCCTACTCGCAAACCTTAAACTGTTAAGTGTAGTGAACTCTGACTCACAGGGGGCTTGTTTCGGTAGCTTTTCTTCATGCCTCTCTCCTCTTTGCGTCCTCTTGAGAACACACATTCAAGTCGAAACTACATGAAGCAGTCAGCTGTGGGACGCCACCAATCGTCGTGTCCTAACCATTTCATAGTGATATTAGAATTGACGTGGAAGATTACTGATCGCTTAATGCAGCATCTCCAAACTTTATTATTTCTGGCACTCTCAGGTACATCGGGGCTCTGGGAGCTCGCGTAATCTGTGACAACATCCCCGGCCTGGTGAACAAACAGCGGCAGCTCTGCCAGCGCCACCCAGACATCATGCAGGCCATCGGTGAGGGCACCAAGGAGTGGATCAGAGAGTGCCAACACCAGTTCAGACACCATCGGTGGAACTGCAGCACACTGGACCGCGATCACACCGTCTTTGGACGCGTCTTGCTCCGGAGTAAGTCTCTTGAGTGTACAAAAAAAAAAAAAACTGCTTGGTGAAGCTGAGACCCTTCTTTCTTTGACCCTATATGTTCACCCTTTTTCTGCATCCTCTTGCGTTCTGCAGGCTATGCTAAGTCTGCATGGTGGCCCATTTGTTAGCACAGTTCGCATACAGCAAGAAGGCAATGAATATGAGTCCCAGCTCATTCCGTTCTGCTTGGTGTTGGAATATTTTTCCAGTGCACGCTCTGTTTTGTTTTCTTCCCCTCACACTCCACAAACATGCAAAGTTAACTGGCTACAATAGTTTCGCTTGGTGAGCTTCACAAGTGTGATTCCCTGTAGACCTTTAAGAGCTAAGTGGCTGTAGCAGATGGATGGATGGATGGATGGATGGATGGATGGATGGATGGATGGATGGATGGATGGATGGATGGATGGATGGATGGATGGATGGATGGATG